>NC_090450.1:902293256-902543256 GCF_031143425.1 Pleurodeles waltl
GGCTCATTATCAGCCCCGTGCAGCAATACCGCCCTCAGAAAAAACACGTCTGGGTGCGATATTTACTGTGCGCTCGCTGTTCTGCATCATCCAGGGTTTTACACCTTGGAATAAGGGATACTGCCTAATGCAGTATGCTTTTAGCCATCCCGAGGCGTGAGATTTGTGATTGCTGTTTTCTTCTCCACACGAGCTCTGCTACACCTTATACATGTGGCAATGTATATGCACCAAAATCGTATATTCGGACAAGAGGTTATCTCAAGAGTCTTGCAGGGTGGGGTGGGCTGCAGTGTCAGTAATCTGATCTTTTTGGGCATCCGTTAAGGGGGCGTATAGCAGATTGTATCTTTCCAGATGGTATGCATTTTAGATAAAACAATACAATGTATTGTTTTCTGTCTGAGATTAATAATTTACATGAATATGAAAGTGCCCTTCTGAAATACGTGCTCTAGCAATAAGCAATACGCCTAAAGGAGTCACAACAGCAAATATATTTAATTGCAGCTAAAGGCTAGTGGCTAGAAAAGAGCGTTAAAAAACACCCAGCCTCGCCCCAGACACCCTGAAATGACACGAGACTAGCAGGAAGCACAGGATAACATATCACTTTGAGACAATGCATTACTTAATACTCCACAGAGTTATTTCTGCAGACACCAAAATAACTGTGTCACACAGTGTACAAAAATAGAATACTTTATGCATGTAATTGTACACATTACGCGTGTGCTGGACAATTAATTTCACATAAAAACGAGTTCTACATCTATACAAGTATAAACCAAATAGTTTGACACATCATCAAATATAAATTATATTTTTCATGTATACTAGTAAATAATTAGAATATTTATATGAAATGTCTGATAGAACGTAATAATGTCCGACTATATGAAGTCGTCATTCTACTAATTTTCAATTATGTGACAACCTTATTGTATTTGTGCCTATGTCTGTCCAGCTACATACATATTTAGATAGGCACAGTATCTAAATTTTGGACTTTGGAGTTTGTTGACCTGTGGCTGAATCAAAATCATTTTGGTGCTATTACATGTCCTGCGTGGTAAGTAAGGTAGGGTTTGGTGTGAACACTTTAACTACCGAATCATGGAAGCAGATTTGAGCAGATGGTAATATGTGACAAGAAATATTTGTGCATACTTGTGTTGGATTTTGTTATGGTGGTGATGTGTTGTTGTTGTGGTGTACTGTGTTGTGTTATTTTGTGCCCTCTTATTAGGTCGAGCATAGCAGCATGCAGGTGCTGCTTTTCTGTCCTGTTGTTATTTATCTATGGGCTCTAACAACGCCCACCTCACGCCCATCACTTTCATTCGTTTGTGGGCTTGCCTTTCAAAAATCCCTTGATGTAATTGTTAAATACATTACGTTTGTCCCGCCGTGGGGCAGTTTTGTTACCACCTTGGGGACTGACCCAGTCACATGGATAATTGCACGATTACCCATATACTTTAGCGTGGGAGAACTCTTTTTAAAAGTTTGTCTCACTGCTTTGCTCTCCATGGCTGCCACGCGCTTACAGCTCAAACTCGATCAGCAGTATTGACGGAAAAACATTTTAAAACTCGGATTCCATATGCTTTGTTGATCTGACAATTTCTTTATAGTACTCTCGTAAATTCTAGTCTTCTACCACGGTGTACCTTTCCTCCTCTGCATATCTCGACAAGAAAGTATTTATTTCGTAATTTCTGTACCACAACTTCTGTAACTGTCCCTTTTATTTAAGGTGGTTGCTATGATAATTTTCTGCAAAAAAGATTTTACGTTCCAGTCTTTATCTGGTGTAGATGAGTTAGACCTGAGTGCAGAATTGGCTGACGTCAATCACAGGTTTTGCATGTTTAGCCACATCCTGCAGCAAGAGAACTTGGGAGTGACCTGGCCCGGCTGTCTTTTGCAAAGTGAGTGATAGCAAAGTAGTGATTACTAGAACTTGTGTTGAAAGCAGAGTGCAATGTCTCAGTGTTGCGATAGCGTGGGGGCGGTTGGCGGGCAGCCCCAGATTGTGGAGCATTTGTCGCATTTCTGCCGTTGCTGAAATGCTGAAGGAAAGGTTGACGTGTAGTTTGAGAACTGTGCATGGTTGCCTTTATTATTTGAGGCAAAGATCTGTAAATATAAGAAAGGAGAAAGTGTGGCTAGATTAGGCAAAGTGTGAAAAATATATTTTTTCAAATGAGGAGACCTGGCCATGTCACTAAAAATACTTACAGAAACTGATAAACCTATAGGTCAAAGAGGATTCTTGACCCATAGGTCAAGGAATATTCTGTAAGTAAAAGAGGAGAACAATTAAAAAAGAACCGATAAATAGACCATCACCAAGAGAGGAGAGAATAAAAGAACTTACAAGAGGTATCAAAAATCCCAAGGATGAGGTGTAACATCAGTGTTCAAAGATACTCTGCCAAAGAAAAGTTAAACATGTAAACCAGCATTTGAGTGAAAGGGGAAATGCATTAGAGACACTACAGTGGTAACCAAGTTACCAGACAAGAACAGCTTCTGTCAGTGATAAAAGCATCTTCGCCAAAGTTAGGAAACTCCTGTAAAGTGAGATCAATGAAAAATTAAGTACACAGTTGTTGGCTTGAAAAGAGGGTGAAGTTTGCAGAGAAGTGCAGAATGAAGCAGGTAGTAGGAGCCCTATTGCATGAGTTTGGTGTGTGGTGTACGAATTGGATCAAAGGGACGAGTTTGAGGATGAGGCACATGTCTGAATCGATAAACATGCAGGAGCGTCTCGGTTCAAATCGGAACAGACCTAAAGTGCTGAAGGAACTTAAAGATAAGCACAGAACTGTTGGCTGTTATTAATGTTGAGGTTACAAGGAAACTCCTCTTATAATTTCTTACCTCCTTCACAGATTTTGAGACAATATTAGAGCCCCACTGCCAAGGGTCAGTTTGCTGCTCACGGAAAACTCCTTTGATTGTGAGACTTGTATTTATCAACATGGCATCCTGTTAGAAATGGGTTCCCTAGTTGGCAGAGGTATACCCATTTTCAAGTAGGGACCACAATCCTAGTCAGGATAAGTCACAACACAATCCAAATTACCCTGTGCCCACACTCGGGTAGCTTGGCACTGAGCAGTCAAGCTTAACTTAGAAGGCCATGGGTAAAGTATTTGTGCAGAACTTATACCATAACACAGTGAAAACACCACATAAAAACACCACACAGGTTTTTTTAAAAAAAAGAGAATATTTGTCTGAATAAAATAGTGTGGAAACAAGGAAAATCCAATGTACACAAGCAAAGTTATGAATTGTTAGAGATTCAATCCAACTGAAGCGCCTAGAAACACAATAGCTCTGACTGAGGCTATCATGGCATCATTGAGGGAGTTGTTCCCAACAATCTAACACCACCAGTGCTGGTCATGGAGTCACACATCGACTCCCAGGTACAGTACGTTTTGAAAACAAAGAACAAGGACATCGCACAGAGTAAGAAAGAGGCATGCTGGAGTCGTTGTGGCGTCAGTCCTTTATAGCTTCAGAGAAAAGAGAAAAAGAGGTGTTGGTTTCACGCTACGAAGCAGGGGGAGGTGAGGCTTCGGTTCTGTCCAGATGCAGGAGATGATGCATCATTGTGATGTGTCGACTCCGCAGTGTCACACTGACCCTGAGTGACATCAGTGGAGTTTCAGGAACGTTGGACTTGCATTGCAGACCACAGTCGTTGCGTGCAGCCAGGTCCACAAAGTGTTCTGAAGTTGCTGGAGTCGGGTACTAGCAAAAAGCTAGTACTTGAAGTCTTTGCTGTCCCTGAGACTTCAGAAAAAGGAGGCAAGCTCAATCCAATCCCTTGTACAGCACTTTTGGGGGGAGGCAGAGTCCTTCCAGCACAGTCAGAGGCCAGCAGGGCAGCATGGCAAAAGCAGGGCAGCAGTCCTTCTCATCAAAGCAGTCCAGAGAGTCCTTTGGGCAGCTAGGCAGGTCTTCTGACAGAGATCAGGTGCAGGTCCAGAAGTGTCTGATTTGGTGGGGTCAGAGACCCAGTTTATATACCCTAAAAAGCATTTGAAGTGGGGGAGACTTCAAAGATTGGTTTTGAAGTGCACAAGTTCCCCTTTCCGCCCAGTCCTATCTTCCAGGGTTCCAGTAGGGGGTTTGACAGTCCATTGTGTGAGGGCAGGTCACTGGCCTTTGAAATGGAAGTGTCGGGCCCGCCACCCTTCCAGCCCAGGAAGACTCATTCAGTATGCAGATGAATGCAGATGTGACTGAGTGTCCTGTGTTTGTCTGGGTGAAATGCACAAGGAGCTGTCAACCAGCACAAACCAGATGTGGATTGGAGACAGGCTGGAAGGCAGAAATGATTTTAAGTGCAGAGAAATCTTCACTTTCTAAAATTAGCATTTCTGAAATAGTAATATAAAATCCAACCTCACCAATAAGCAGGATTTACTATTACTATTCTGGCCATACAATATATGACCTGGTTACCCCTTTCAGATCAGAATCTACCACTCAAAAAGTATATGAGGGCATGTCTAATGCTAGTCTATGAAAGGAGTAGGTACACAGTAGTGGAAAACAAAGTTAGGAGTTTTTCACTACCAGGACATATAAAACACATATGTACATGTTATGCTTTTTACTTACATAGCACCCTGCCCTATGGGTTACCGAGGGTCTACCTTAGGGCTGACTTATATGTAGAAAAATGGAAGTTTAAGGCTTGGCAAGTACCTTTAGATGCCAAGTTGAAGTGGCAGTGAAATTGCACACACAGGCCTTGCAATGGCAGGCCTGAGCCATGGTTAAGGGGCTGCTTATGTGGGTGGCACAATTAGTGCTGCAGGCCCACTAGCAGCATTTAATTTACAGGCCCTGGGCACATGTAGTGCATTTTACTAGGGACTTATAAGTAAAGCAAATATACCAATTGGGGATGAACCAATGTTACCATGTTTAAGGGAGAGAGCATATGCACTTTAGCACTGGTTAGCAGTGGTAAAGTGCAGGGAGCCCTAAACTACCAAAAGCAGTGTCAGAAAAGTGGAGGGAGGCAAGCAACAAGTTGGGGGTTGACCACCCTAAGGCTGTCAGGTCTAACACCACTGTTCAAACCTCTCCCAACCGGGCGAGTGCCCCACAAGCTTCCAGGCCGCAAGCATGCACCCAACCTTTCTTTGTGCCAACACATGAGACTTTGTTGGTGCAAAAACGGCCACAGTTTATTTACTCAACATGATTAAAAATGCATTTCAAGATCATAACAAGCATAAACATCATTTTCGCCAAATTATTTGTTATTCCAGTTCAGTCCCTTCAGATCCAAACAGCTCTCCTGATAGTCTCTGAGGGATTGCCCTTTTCCGGTAAGGGACTAGCACATCCTGTGGCCTCCAGGCTACACCTTGCTGCCAAGTATTGTGGGCAGCCCCCTATGCATAACTGAGTTGCAAGTGCTGTGTTCGCCCTCTGCTGACCCTTGCTCACCGATGGACCTCCCCTGCTGTAAGGCATCCCAAGGGCACACACCTGAGCAGCTCTTCCCTTGGATATTGCGCTCATTTTGCTGTCACCTCTGTGCTGTTTTTGCCATGCTCCTTGTGCTTTTTTGACCTCAGGCAGCTCCCCTACCTGCTATCCTATAAATTCTTAATTAAAGCCTGTCAATTCGAGAACCCCCCTGTTGTTGAGGAGGAACAGGTCCATACCAATGCCCGATAGGTGTACCCCGTCCAGCTCATAATATCCCTGCATTTGTAGGTTTTATGAGCCCATGCCCCACGAAACCCCACCCATTGGCCTTGCACATCTTCGACATGCTTACGTTCAATTTCTTTCTCTACCTTTCTACTGGTGCGTTGTCCAATTCCCCCTTCCATTTGAATCGCAGTATGGCTTCTGCCCAAATAATTTCTGCTTGTCTAATGAGTCTGGCTACTGCTGTCAGTCCGGTTGTCATGGCCCTGATTAAGTCCTTCCGACCCAGGTCAGCTAAGTCATTTCCCCCTAAATGCACAACTATCACGTCTGGCTTCCCTTCATGCTGCACAGCGCATTGAACGGTAGGCTGCAGGTGTTCCTATCACATCG
Organism: Pleurodeles waltl; assembly: GCF_031143425.1. Classification (NCBI taxonomy): domain Eukaryota; kingdom Metazoa; phylum Chordata; class Amphibia; order Caudata; family Salamandridae; genus Pleurodeles; species Pleurodeles waltl. The sequence goes on from NC_090450.1 coordinate 902,299,347, forward strand.
CCCGTTTCCTCATCCAGGACACTTTTCTGTTGCGCAGCCACATTCCTTTGTACTCTTTCAGAGCCAACACCCAACGCTGAGACCTGGCATTGAACGAATGGCCCAGTATCCACACTCTGCTCGCCTAACTGGTGGGACCAATCATAAAAGATGAACTTATTTTAAATCCAGCAAGATTTAGCCCTACAAGGCCACTGATGCACACCAACCTATCTGCTTGATCGACTGTGCATCCAGGCTGCTGTCCGTGGCTGTCATTGCTGCACCTATGCAGAAACAGTGCGGTGCAAACTCTTTCCATGAGAATCCTGCTGCACTAATGGCCATTCTGAGAACTGTGTTACATTGAAAACAGCTGAGGTATGATTTGTCCTCAAGCCAGAAAATGGTTGATGGACCTGGCCTCTGCTTTTAAAGAATTCTCACATGCAGCAGATGGGCCCGCATTTGCTGCTTGTTAGGCAATACAGGCGTGTGGTTTTGCCTCTGCCCTCTTGGTCTGTTTTGGATCTCTGTAAGCATATTGTCATGGAGCTGTCATTCAAGAGCAAATCCCTTGTTCTCTAGCATGCAGCCTCCGGGTTGTCTTTGGCCAGAGCCACCAATTCAGTGACCCAGTAGGCCCCAAAGAAGCCGAGAGAGAAGGCTGTCCTAAAGAGTAACAGCTCATGCCTGTCCCTGTAAATTTTGTGTGGTTCTTTAAGTATTTTTTGCAAGGTGACAAAACATATGGTGAGTCTCCTGTCCATTTGTTTTGGTTGAAGGCGTCTCCATCCCTTCATGGCTGCACTACAATAGAAAGTGTTGGCTGGGTCGCTGTTCCAGGCCAACTTTGCATAGTAAGAAACTGCACTAATGTGAGTTTATGCCCATGACTTGTTTTTTTTCGTGGAAAATGCCTACCATATAACTTCTTCCACCTCCTTACTAGACACTTCGCCCACCCCTTGGGTACCAGCAATGGCCTGAAACGTTTTCCAGCACTTTCAATATTCGGTTGCTGTCTTGGGGGCTAATGCATTGTCCACCAGCAGGTTCAGATTGGGTCTACCAGGTTACAGAGTTCCTGTGGATATCCACGTGTGGCACCAGTTCCCTGAATCACTGCCACCAAAAATGAGACAAGGCATCAGCCACCACATTTTCAATTCAAGGATATGCCTTGCCCTCACTGCTATGTTAGCCTCCAGTTGGCAGATGCCTTAGAAAGCAGACCACTTTTGGGCATTGCGCTGATCCTAGAGTCAGGGCCTGAACTACTGTGTGATTGTATATCATAGGGTGATTTGCTTGTTGGCTAACTTCTCCTTCCATAATGAGAAAACTACTATGATCAGAAAGAGCTCCAACACAGTCAACTTTGTAGTGGTCCCTTTTGTGTTCCACCCTGCTGGCCACTTGGCCACGGCCCATGTAGAGCCCAGTATGGCCCCGAACTTGTCACCCCCGGCCGCATCTCTGAACAGCTCCAGTTGCCTTGATGACACCCTGGGTTCCAGCCATATCAAGGTCCCATTGAAGTTGGCTAGGAAAGCGTCCCACTGCCATAGACCTTCCTTCCCCTATTGTGTCAGCCTGACCCTATGGTGTCTCTTTGTCAGCCTTCTTGTTAGCAAGGCAAGACGCCTGGCATATTTTCTACCTGTCGGTATCACTCGTCCGGCAAAACTGAGCTTGCCTAGCAGTTGCTGCAACTCTTCCAGTGTGGCTTTTTTCCTGTCCCTCAGTGTCATCAACAGCTTTTTCAGATCTTGTACTTTTGCTGCTGGCAGCCTACACTGGCCTTGCAAAGTGTCCAACTCAATGCTTAGGAATGACAGCTGGGCCCTCTGTTTTTTCCAGTGGTACCCCTAGCTCGTCCGCCAATGCCACAAATTGCCCCAGAAGACCCTTGCACTCAGAGGATCCCAGTGTGCCAATGTACATGAAATCATCTAGGTAATGGATCCATCCCCCCACCGGGTGGCATTCCTCTCCAGGAAGCTGCTAAAAGCTTCAAAATATGCTCAGGAGATTGCACAGCTCATCCATAAGCATCTGTCAAAGTAATATCCATCCTTTAGCTTGAAGGCCATCAAATATCTCTCCGTGTGCACCGATAGAAGGCAGATAACAGATTCAATGTTTGCTTTGGCTAGCAGCCCCCCTTTACCAAGTGTCCTGATCTGGTCTATGGCATCATCTATTGTGGCATAGGAAACTAAACAGCTAGTAGTGATACCACAAAATTGTAAGGCAGCTCCAAAAAAGGGCCAGCCACCCTCCGCAGGTGGACCTCTTTGTCAACTTTTTGCCGGGCACAGCTATAATGTCCTGAACTGACTTCAAATTTTTACTAAGACGCTGGGTTAGTGGGCCTTGATATGGTATCCTGAACCCTTTCAGAAAACCTAGTGGTTTTGAGGCATTTATTTTTGGGAAATCCACAGGTTTCCATCACATGAACCTATGATGTATGATTACTATTGTGGGTTGACAATAATTGGAAACACGAGAGCGAAGCATAGATACATGAGATCGTGGAACAATTTGTGCCCTGATGAAGTTCACAGCAACTGAACGAAACCTGTTGGCTGTATGCTATGTACTATTGGTGAAAAGGATATGAATGAATAAAGGATTTATGAATGTGCACTATGTGATTTGGAGTTGAAATCAAATGCAGTTATACCACATTGGGGCAACATCAATCATAAGGATTGGTTATTCAGCCTCCAATGGGGGCGCACCTTGGAGCAGCGGGTGCATTTGGTGTTATGCACATAATAGGATGGTTTGAAAGACATTTGGCATTTATTTGGGTGTGGTGTGGTGTGATTGGGCTTGCTGCTTATTGCTTTGTGGAATCCTGATGATCCCACTCTATGATTTGCCAAGTTTGCATCTTTTCCCAGAACCTTTCATCATACCGGAGCCATGCATCTCCTTGATATTTTTGTTGCTCTTCATGCATTTTTTGGGCATGCAAAAACATGGGTGATGCACTTTGCAGGAATTTTTCAACAAATACGCTGTCTCAATGGTCAGTTCCACCCTTTGTTTCTGCCTCTCTCTCTTATCTTTATCCTTTTTGTCTTGTGCTGTCAGGTTCAGTCCCCCTTGGCGCGCTTCCAACAGTGTGAATATGTCTATGTATGCTTTACACCATATCATCCCCTTCACTGCTAATGGGATGAGGCTAGCAATGCCCATCTGCCTAGCTATCATTGGTGGATTGCCTGGTGAAGGTCTTATGTATTCACTAATTGGTTTATCTTCCCCTCCTACTGCTGTACCGCCCCACCTCACGCTTTGGTGGGATAAGTAGAAGCCCGAGGCTCCGGCTCTTTGCTAGTCGCACTGTCTGACTGCTTACTGGCCTCCCCAGACGCTTTTGGTGTACTTCGCTGGTCCTCTGTATCAGACTGCCCCATGACTGAAAATTCTTGGTCGGGTGGGCAGTAGGTTGCCTGCGGTTGATGCAGATGTACTCGCTGCCCCATTGCCCTGACTGTGCCATGGGCCCAAACTGTGGCCGTTATACAGATGGGCCAGTGCTGCTAATGGTTTCCAGGCCCCGACGATGGCCATCATGGCGCACAAGCAAATGGGGGTAAGCTCCGGAAGTACTTGGTGCTATGCCCTCATTGGTCTGCCCTTTTGCCCTAGCTGCGCTGCACTCATGTGGCTCACCATTGTTTGTTGACTTGTCTTTGGTTTGCTCTGCTGTAGGCATCCTGGCTGCCACCGTACTGGCTTCAGGTGTCCTCTGCCCCCTTTGTTAACTGTCACTCTCTGCGTCCAATGCCCTATCCTCAGTCGGCGATGGTGGTACGGGGTCCTCCTGCCTGCAGCCTACTCTTGCTGCTTCTTTGCTGGTCTTCCTGCGGGGGCCGCCGTTCAGGATGCATGCCTCCAACTCCAGGAACTTTTCTTTTGGGATCTGTTGGCCTTCTTGCTGCCTGCTGCTGTATGCCCCATGGTATTGCCCGGCTGAGAGCTTCCAGCATTTGTTTGCCAAACCACTCTTTCCCTAGATGCGCCATGAGGTTATGTGCCCTCTCCAGCAGCTCCTGCAGATCGCTGTCCAGCCCTGGTCCTTTGTAATCGTCCTGGCTTTCTGATGCTCGCTTCATCATCTTCCCTCCTATACCTGGCCGGCTTGTGGCGCTCTCTCCCAGAGCCCCTGGGGCAATGGCTAGTAGTTTGAGTTTTCGGTATGGTACCCCGATTATTCTCAGCTAGTATCCTATCCTTCCTCCGTTGGCCTCTATTCCCTTTTGCTGTGCCTCACAATGGGCTTCCCGCCTTGATGACTGTTTTGACACTGTTGGACACTTCCAAAAATGCTCTGAGCTCCTTTGTCCACTCGCTCTTGACCCTAGTCCTTGACCCAGTAAACAAACCAATCTGGGTTGGATTCACTCACAGCTTCGATGCTGGCCCTTTACGAAGGCCACCAGCAGCACAATCCTGCAAAATGGTGTGCTATTTTAAGACACAGGTGGAGCCTGATCTGGGTGGGTCGGAGTGTGACCAGTTAGACTCAGGTTTGCTTCTCTGAGTGAGGCCACATTTTGGGAGCTCCCGTTGGTGGGCCTTGCTAGTTGCTGGTGAGTTGGGAGGGCATTCATGGCAGCATGCTCATCCTCACGCCACTGCCCGACTACTCGCCGCAAACCGACTCCTCATTGCACCCAGGAAATGCGCTCACCTCACACTGCTGCCTGACCTGACCACAAAGGACTGTGACACACGGGCAGCTGCCTGCCTTTGAATCCTCTCAGGGGTACTTCACAGTCAGCGTGCTCCTCCTCACGCCGCTACCCGGCTTATGTCCTTAACACAATCTACGGGCAGCGCCCAGCCTCTTAAATGGTGGCATTGTGGGGGCCCTCATCCAATTGGATTTTTTCAAATGTCAGTGACCAATCGGCCCACAGTGATTTTGTGGGCTTCCCTGCTCTCCTGCTTGCGGGTCCCGCCCTCCGGTAGAGTTTTGTCGCAGGCCCCTCAGTGGTCCAGTTGCACCTTCCCAGCCTGATTGCTGTCTTCCTGGTGCAAAGGTCAACAGGTGCATATGAAAAGATGATATGCAATAAAAAAAATAGAGAATTCACTAGTAGTTTGGTGTAATAAATTTAGCCCCTGGAAATATTGTCTAATGAAAAACAGGGAGGTTAATTAAAAATGGAAAAAGCCTGCGTGAATGCCAGAGATTGGTTTATAGAGGTGTCAATAGTAAGGTGTGCGACAATTGGCTAGTAAGTTAAAATACAATTCTGTCACAATACATGACAGGAAAAAACAAATGGATACATGTAATGAAAATTAGTACATTACACATTGTAGTCTTTGCTGGTAGTATAACAGTGATAAGAATGAAATAATGATAACAGTATGACATATAATGTATGACATTAATGGCAATTAATAGTATGCTATTGATAGTGATACAGACATGATGGCAGTATGATAGATAATGTTGACATCATTCATGATACAGAATCAGTTGAATGTGATCAACAATTTAAACATTGGTTTATGATTGGCATTGGTAACAATCCAGACTAAGGGCCTCATTTAGATTCTGGCAGAGGGATTACTCCGTCACAAATGTGATGGATATCACATCGGCCATATTACGATCCCAAACTAGCCTATGGAAATCGTAATAGGGTGGAAGGGAAATCCTTCATGTTCCTGACGGAGTAATCCCTTTGCCATTATCTAAATCAGGCCCTAAATTAGATGTGATCATGGAATTACTTTAGAACAAAATTATCATATGTAAAACTGTTTGCAATGCATATGTAATCAGTGCAGTATAGGAGATTAAAATGACTGCAGTAAAGAAGATTAACACGATCAGTCATGCATGAAACCAAATATAATGTATCCAAAGTTATGTTGAATGTGAAAGATACATTTTGGATGACATTGCCTATCATTCACAATCAACAATAGTCTTATAAATGATAATCTCCTTAGTCGCAAATATCACAAGAAGGGCAGTTACATAGTACATCATCATAAATTTCTGAATATCAGAGATTGACTCAATCCTTATTAAAGAGAGAAATATGTGTTTGAAGTATATCAAACAAATCACGTGGCTATAATAGAGTTACACTTTTTCAGTGTGTGATGTGCATTTGTAACACTGTCATTCTTGAGAACCACCAGTTGGCCAACCTGCCAATGGAGGTTGTTTACTGAAACACCAAAGAAATGGACGTGACCTTACATTTGATTCTACTGCAATGGTGGCAGGCCTGGCCTTGAATTTTTGTGTGGTTTTGACCTTTCTAGATCACATCACAAGGACATCAGATGGCATAAGCAGATAGCTGGAACTGTAGTTAAAAAAAACGTTGAAGGGGTCGTTTAATGGGTCTATTTGCAAATGCTTTGCTGTACTCTGTGAAGTTACACATTGCAGAGCTGCCACAGTGACAGTGACCAATGATCTTGTTTAATCCTCATATCCTGCCAAGCCAGAAGGTTTACTATTTTGAACACTAGCATGCACTAGGTGTTCCATTTTCTAAACAAAAACATCAGGTGGCCATCACTCAGACCAATTGACCAAATCAATCAGCCACTGTTTTTTTAAAATAATTTTCACCAGGGTGTTGATATAAGGACAGACGATGGCAACATAGACCATGCATTGTGTTTCCTTCTTCTTTTTGGGTGCAAGTAGGTATGCTCTCTTCATGGTTCTTTTTATATAAATTTCCTTGGATGGCCTCTGGCTAAATGTCTATTGCTCAAAATCTCTGCTTCACGGACATAATCCACCGTCCATTTGCAATTTGTGCGAATACACTAAAATTGACCATATGGTAAGACATCCTGAGGGCTTATGGATGGTTACTACAATGCTTCAGAAGCGTATTGCATTGTGTGGGCTTTCGGTAAATGGTGGTAACAAGATAACAACCCGAAGGAACTATGGTAAGATCCAGAAAGTCACTAGAATTCTTGCTGTAGTTAAAGGTGAGGAGTAAGGCTTTAGTGAGGGAGTTAATCCAGACAAATAATTCATTTAGTTTGTACTCACTGTTCCAGATCATGAGTATATAATTTTTTTTATCTCTTCCGTAGATGATTGAGTTGATGGAACAGATTAGTTTGAGCATTATAGATACATTTTAAAATAATAAAAAGTTATGTCAAAATTGGGGTCAAAAGAAGCCCTCATAGAGCTTAGTTTGCAGGTGATATTTACAGTTAAATTCAAAATATTTTCTGCTGAGTGTCCAATGTAAGATGAAAACATTTAATTCAGCCAGAATCAAAGCTGGAGCTGTGCGAATGTCTAATAATTCTGGAATCACTTAATATTACCCCTCTGCGGGATACTGGTGTAGAGGGATTCAAACATGTAAAAAAATGTGCATCCTGGAAGAAGAGGGATTTCTTCACTAATCTGATGAAATCACTGCTGTCCCATATGTAGCTTTCTATAGAGAGTACAAACTCTTTTAGAATAACATTAATGTATTTACCAAGGGGTTCTACCATTGAACCACAGCCAGAGTCTATTAATCTACCAGATGAATTCAAAAAGTTCTTATCAATCTTAGGGAAGGTGTATAGGACAGGTGTCCATGGAGATTCAGCATTGAGATAAAGGTATTCTTGATTACTTAGGAAACATTAATCTTTGGCCTTAGTGTTTGGTTTTCTTGATGTTTTCTCTGCATACCCAATAGGGTGTTTGTGGCCAAAGGCATAGAATGATGATGATTGTCTAGTTGGCACAAATCTCAAGTTTAAATGCGTGTTTATTTTGGGTAATGCTACAATTCTTGGCAGCTGGCTTAGTGTGGGACATTAGACGTTTTACATCCAGCACTTACCTCTCAACTTGTCAGCATTGTGATAGTCCACGGACAAGGCTTCTCCAACTCAAACTTTCCATTAATTGCGTTGGTCTGACTGTATGAACATTTATTACTCAAGCAGCAATTTCTCTGAGTCTAAATGGCAGTAAAATGAGACTGGGCCCTAAATGAGTTCTACATGAAGAATGTCAATACAGTTCCCTGCTAAGAGGGTCTCCACTAGAGGGGTACATGGAGTAGAGCAGTGATTGGCTATGGCAGGGAACAGTGAAGCACAGTCACCTTATTCCTCCATTCAGCCCTACCACAGGCAGAACTGTGGCTGGTGGGTAGTAGGAGTCAGACACGGGAGAGATTAGGATGAGATCTTCTGTTGAGGGAGGAAGAGGGACAGGAGATAAAAGAAGGGGTGTAATCCTGCTCAGTGTGAAGCAGGGAGCTCTGGGCTCCCCGGGAGGACCCCTTAATCACATGTCATCTTCCTCCTGAAAGGCTGTGTGGGTGTCAGGGGAGCCTCTCCATGTACTTCGCAGGGCAGCACCCTCAGGTTTTGTTACAGCTTTGGAGAAAAGGAGCTGCAAGGGGAGGAGAGACGAGTAAAGAAACGGTAGGAAAGGAGCAGATGCTTGAAGTGTGGAGTGAAGTAGATAGGAAAAGGGAAAAATAGAGTGAGTAGAAAGACAGAGATAATGATGAGCTGAAGAGGGCAGTGAAGATAACCTTCAAGAAAGATATGGCTGAAGAGGGAGACGAAAGAGGAGTAGGAAAGGAGACGGGAGAAATCGCAGGAGTGAGAACACCATTTTTTCAATTGACACGTTGACTGCCTTCCAGGTCGACGGGACAAGGAATAATTGGTAATGGTTGAGTGCTCCACCACCCCTAATGTCCTAAGGTGCCCCCAATATCCAGGGTTTCTAGTGGGATTAACATTTCGTTGGTAACAGCAGACACAGGTAGGAGTCCACTAAACAATCATTATGCTTTGTTATGTTATGTTGTGTAAGGATTAGATCTTGAGAAAAAGCGTTCAAACTAGCAACTTCACTTCCACTCACAGACTTATCTTTGCAGCTCTGTATACAGTCTTTCAGTGAACTCCAGGCCCCGGGTTACCCTTTTGCAGGAGAAGTAGTAAGTTAAGTGTTGGATAACACATTTGTTGTGGTTGACCTGGTGGCATCTTCAGGTGTACTGCAGGAACGCAGACCGTGGCTTTGCTCCTCCTTTTGGCCTCTTGGATAAATTTGTAAGATATTTTATTGAGTTTCGTACATAGATAAATACCAACACAAACCCATCTCAACTTTTATTGGCATGTTGTCAAGCATCCACTCAATAATAACCAATCCCTCTGTATTAGTATTGAGCTGGACCATATACCCCAGCATAACTCTGCATGTTGTATTCCCACCCATTACATTCTTCCACCGCTCTTGGAGCCTCTTGCATTCCCTTGTCGTGCTGCTTTTGGTTTTCCCTGTTTTTCCATTATGTCACATCTTTTGCTGCCATCCATGAGCCCCATATTTTACCAAATGTACATGGACTGCCCCTTGCTTGAAACACCATCCTTTCTGACCACATGTACCAGTCCATACCTTCTTCCAACTTTTGCAGGGTCGGTAGCAACTTCATCCCCCAATGTTTTATTAGATCTGTTTCTGCTACCTCAGTACTGCATTACTGAAAAGCAAGGCATACAGTTCAAGGGATTGTTGCTCTCCATGTGCCAAGGGACATTATTTGCGGGGTGAGTGTCACTTTAAGATCTAACACCGCTGAGAGTCTACCCTCCTAAATCGTGTGAATCAAGGTGCCCCTCACTCGCCAGGCCCTCAGGCAGAGGTTATTTCCAGCTCTCCCTATCCTGAATAACCGGGTCACTATATAGCATGCCATCTGAAGTAGTTTCAATTAAATTAAGCAAAAACCTGCCCTAATTGTTTCCTCCCATGTTATCCCCCAGTCACCATCTTCAAGTCTACCCAGATCTCTCTCCCATTTCCTTCTTAGCCTGTCTGGTAATGGGAGACTTTTGGGGAGGAGAGGAGGGTAAATCTAGGATACCGCATGGCTCATCAGGAAGCACCTTGCACCCTGTATTCCAGTGGGGATTCTTCTGCCACCTCCACTTGAAGGGTCTCACATCTCCCAAGGATGTATCTCAGTTGCTGCTACTGTGGGAATTGACTTTCTGTCAACTCATACTCTTTCTGTAGGTCAGAGAATGATTTCTCCTCCCCATCTTTCCATACGTTCCCCATTTTAGAAATTCCAAGCAAATCCCATTTCCTGTATACCTCTACCCTCTGCTAGTCACTTAAGGGATCCAAGTTGCGCTGGGGGAGGTCCCAGTGTTCGTTGCTATGCCACACCTTCACAATTGTGGCTGTTGAAGATATAATCTCTGGATGTATCACTCTGGTTCCATTGCTTTCCTCTCTGCTAACAGAGGGGTTTGTGTTGCATCAAAAAGGCCCAGTCATTAACACTAGCAACTGCATAGCCCAATAGTTTAGGCGAAGATGCAGAAAGAAGATTCCCCCGTCTGTGAGGGGTCTATTTAAAGTTGACAGGGCAATTCTAGGTGCACCCCCATCCCAACACAGATGATTTCATCCAAAGCCCAAAAAAATGTGTCTGGGACTTTGAAGGGGGTATTATGCAAAAAATACAAGAATTTGTGAAAATAAATCATTTTGTAAAGAGCTGCCTGTCCCAATAAAGAGAGCAGCAGTTTCCCCCATCATTCTGCATCATTCCTATATGCCTCCATGATCCTCGTCAGATTTTGTTGGAGGAATAAATCTCGATCTAGTGTTATATCCCTGAATACAACAAACCCTTAGTTTCCCACTTGGGGGAATATCTCCACTCCTGGCCTAACCTTCACTCCCCAAGTGAGAATGTCACTGATTTGTGCCAATTAATGCGGATTCCAGTACGGGATCCAAAATGACACTTTCAGTATTGGTGCTACTGCTCCACCAGGTACAGCAGTATATTATCTACAAAAAATGAGATGATGTCCTCCCACTTCAGGTCCCAGTTGAGACTGTGAAGCAATGCATCTAAAAGGGTCCAGGCTGCTAGAGGCTGAAGCGCCACCGCGAAGAGCAGGCGAAACAGTGGGCATCCCTGTCTAGTGCCTTTGGAAAACTCAAATTCCCCCGAGAACACCCCATTGATTGTAACCTGGGCAACAGGGTTCTTGTACAGCAACCTCATCCAGGACAGAAAGTTTAGACCAAAGGCTGTCTTCTGAAGGAGGGCCACAACGTATGGCCATTTCAGGGAATCGAATGCTTTTTCAGCATCTAGGGTCAACAGAACTGCTGGTTCACCCAATCTACCCCTATGCGCCAAACACCGCATCAGCCGCCTCAGATTATGCCTTGTAGCCCTCTGGGGCATAAAGCCCAACTGGTTCAGTGCCATTAGGGAGTCCACTACCTGTGTCAAATGATTCACCAGCACCTTCGCCCATATCTTTGTTTCCATGTTTAACAAAGATATCGGCCTATATGAGGCACAGTCTTTGGGTACCTTCCCTATTTTATGCATCAAGACAATTGTCGCCCTTCTATGGTCTCTCAGGAGTATGCCATCCTGTCAGGCCTCATAGAACACCTTACAGAGTGGCCCCTACACTTGGGATTTCACAGGTTTAAAGGATTCCAGTGGAAAACCATTTGAGCCCAGGGCTTTGTCATTACGTAGCTAGGTTATGGTGACTGCAATCTCCTTTTCAGTAATCTCCATTTCCAGAGCGAAACGCTACTCGGTCTCGAGTCTGGGGGTCAGGATATCCCTTACAAAACTGACAAAACTATCTAGGTCTCCCAGCTTGTTGTCAGTTTGTGCCCTGTAGAGGTCTTCCAGGTAGACTACAAATGCTTTTACAATTACAGCGGTTTTTGCTGCATTTTCACGTCCCTCTCCTAATTCTCTGTGTCCACCACCGCCTTTCCTCGTTTTTGGTTATCCAGGCCAGGAGTTTTCTCGCCTTATTGCCCACTTCATACAGACTACCTTGTGTCGCTCAGAATTGACTCAGAATTGACCTCTCACTTCCTGCTGCATGAGGGCCCTGTACTCTTGTCTCATACCTTTAACTCATACCAGCTCCCAGCGCAGGAGCTGCGCCTCAAGCTCTTTGCTCTCCTCATCTCTCCTCCTCTTCTTACCTACCAGATGGGCAATTAGGTGTCCTATAACCACCACTTTGTATGCCATACACAGTTGTTCCGCGGATTTAACAGTGCCACTATTTTCTTTAAAATACTTATCTGTGGTGCTAATGTTAATCTTTCTAGTATTCCTATCCATCAGTTCCCAGGTATCTAGTCTCAGAGCCCCACGATGCCTGGTCTACCTGTCTGTATGTTCGTGACTGAGGACAAAAGATCTGATATTCTTTGTGGCTGTGTGGTTAAACCTACCCAACTGATGGTGTGGTGCCTGGAGATATTCTAGTCAAGACAATGGCTACATGGAACAGTCCGCATGTGACTATTGGCACTTCCCCGGATGTTTCTCCCGCCAGCAGTCCCCCAGACCCAGGGCCTCTACAAAACTGGCCAATCGTGCATCTTTTCTCGGTCTCTCTCCTGACATCATCACTCTGTCTAAGTACACCTGCAGTGTCAGATTAAGGCCTCCCTCAATGAGCATCAGCACTTACAGGAGACTCGTTATCCAGGCCCCCAGGAGATCCACCCCCTCCATTTGCAGGCCTGGTAGGAAACACCACACCAGGACTCCAACACCATATCCTCTCCGTAGCAGCACCCTTGCACTCTCACCTGGCATCCATTCTTGTTGTCCATAACTCCAGCAAGAGATTTTCAGGCCAGGATCTCTACACCTCTGGAGCCTGGGGAAAATCCTGCATGTGCCAGTAGCTTGTACCTACCCATATTAAGGAATCTATCATTATTACCCAATAGGTGTGTTTCTTGCAGCAGGACAATCTAAGGGTTGTGTCTGAGTACGCATTTCCTCACCACCCCCCTCTTTGGTTTATTTCCGAGGCCATTTACATTTCAGGACAGGATCTTTAGGGTCAGACTCTGGGTAGGTCCTTGTTGTTCAGAGTCCTCCATAGATTACAGTAAGTGGCCAAAAGTTCACCAGACCAGCGCATTCTTGTTTGGTGCTTGAACAAACATGCCTTAAACTGCCTCCCCCCACCAACCAAACCCCCCACCGTATCACTTTGCGCTGCTGGATTAGAACTACTCACCTCTCCAAAGCCTGTGATGACTGTCGCCCTAACATTTCAAACTTAATATTTTGAAAACCTTTCCTGTCTAACGTAGTAGTTGCAATCTGTGAAGAGGCCCATCAAACTCTCAATATACTAGTTCACTCTGACCTGATGGTCTCCACAGGGCCTCAAGCATAGCCCCTTCATTGTCAATCAAATCCACAGTCAGGCCTTAGTCTCTTTATCCTAGGATATCCACTGTCATTGGGGTCACCACCAGGAGTTCCACATCATCGTTATCTTCTTGGGAATCCTTAGATTCCCCCCTCAAAGCCCTCCGAGGACTGTGCCACCTCTTCCCATCTATTACTGGTGTCCAGAGAACTGTGTAGTTGTATCTCAACCAACACCTTCACCCTCTCAGTTTCTGTTTGGTCCTTAGACGGGGCTGCTCTGGATTTGCGTTGTTGTTTGCATTTTGGCTTGAACCTCTGCCACTCCTCATGATCTTGTGTCCCCGTTGTAGCTGGAAGTGAGTGGCCCTTGCTTGCCAGCCAGTTCCATGCTACTGCTGCTGAGATAAAGAAGTATGATTGTTCTTGGTCTGTCACACTGATCTTTGCAGGGAAGTATAAAGTGTATTTTAAATTCAACTTCCTCAGATGTTGCATCACTGCCATGAATGTTTCTCATTGATGTTGTACTGCCTGGATGAGTCCAGATATATGTGTACTGTCGCTCTGGCTATTTGCCAAGGGCCATGTCCACAGGCTCGCTGTAGTTTTTTTCCTTTGTCCTGAAAGTTGAGAAGCTTGGCCACCTTGGCTCTAGGTGGCGCCCCCTTCTTTTCTGGCAGTCTACTTGACACTCTGTGGGCCTTTGCCACTGTAAACAGATTAGAGGACTTTCCCTCCATAACCACAGCTAACAGCCAGTCCTCGAGGAAGAATTCCATAGTTGGGCCCTCAGTGTTTTCAGGAACTCCCACCAGCCTCACATTATTACATTAAGATCTACCGTCAGCATCACCAATTCGTTCTTGTAACCTCTATATGGCCACCTGCATGGAATGGATCTTGTTATCATCAGAGACCGTGGGTTGCAGCTGGACCACGGCAGATTCCACATTTCCCACTCTATCCACCAATTTCCTACAGCCTGCGCGGAGGATTCCAAGGTCCAGGGCCACTGCATTGATTTTGCTCTCCAGCACCATCTTGGTATTGCTGATGTTTGCCAAAATCGCTGCTGTATGATCTTCCAAGTCCTGACCTGCATAGCCTTAGTTGTGTCCTGAGGGCTCTCACTGACCTGTTGGGTATCCGCAGTTGGACTAAATTTCGTATGTTTGGTGGGCACCATTGTGCCAATGAGCTTTCAGGGCTTTGTCCGTTGGATCATGCTGAACAGCTTGTGGTAAGGATGTGACTCCCTCAGCTCCCCACCAGCTCCTCGTCAGGGAAACAGGCACCACCCTACATGGCGACCCACTGCCGCCCCTTGCCTGGGGCCCCGGACCCCTGCAATCCCCAGCCCCACAGCCCCCAATCCCAGCAGACCGGCTCCCAAGCCTGCCAGAGGCTGAGCCACAGAAACAGATAGCTCCAGTAAGGTAAACACAGCCCCCACAGGTAAAAGCACCCTGACTCATCTCCTTGGCCATCACCTATGCCAGATCCTGTGGTCTCTTTGATCTATGTTTGAACTTGGAGGTGTTGTACATCTTCTCTCCTGCATGTGGTTGTGTTCTCCTTACCCAGTGATGCTCTTGTTAACTTCAGGGCCCCTTCGGTCTCACTGAGGACCTTTGGAGAGCCAGGACCAAGAATGCCTCTGTATTCTGCAGGTGCGTAGCCACTCACTCCTGAGGTGCATACTAGGCCCCCTGATGTGAGTCCCCACTGGTATGTGGCAGCTGGTGGCCTCAATGTTTGCTGTGATGAAGTCCTGGATCAAATTAAAAGAAGAATGCAATGCCCCTCCTCCCGTTGGGACCGCCTGGAGCATTGTCAAGTCTTCTGGTGCCATCCTAGAGGGTCTGTGTTCACCAATAGACACACCACAGTGAGAACCACAGAGGTGAACATTAGAATGAGAAATGGACCTGTTTGGATCTGGTCACATGCTTTAGTGAAGAAGGCTGCAACAATGTGCTGGTGGCTGCATCAGGTCAGTGTCCTCAATCAACTCAGATCTCCCCTCTTGGGAAACACCTACCTAGCCCGCAGCGTCAACACAGGGAGCATCCACCTTTCCCACAGGTAGTGAGCACTGCTGCCTCACTGTGAAACCTACAACGCTCGCTGGAGCTCCTTGATGTTGTGGGCTGCTGTAGGTTCATACGGCCCACTGGGCTGTCGCCATTTTGCCTCATCCGAGGCCCAATTTCACTCACCTCAGGGCTCCGCCTCCAGGCCTCCAGCACCCTGCCAGTGTCTCACCCCTGCTCCCTGAAGTAGTCATCTTGCCCAGGCTGCATGTGGAGGCGCTTCCGGAAACAGGATGTCAGTGTCCAGGGGAACCACAGCACCTAGGTTCTAGCAGGACCCGTCGCACGCTATGTTCGGCTACCCACGCCCTGCCTCTTGGATTAATTAGTGCAGCCGGCCTGGTCAGTGGTTGTTTGTCTGTAGCAGTTATAGTCTCTAAACCATGGAACAGGTTCTCCGCTCCAAGGGGCAAAGGCAGCACAAGTCCCTCCTGATCCACTGTAGTGGTTTTGGACAGGTTTGCAGTTTTCCTCACACTGCTCACCACATGAGCTACGTAGGGGGCAGAGTAATCTCTCACGTTCTGGTTGATGCTAGTAGCACTCTTTATTACAGTCGGCTTCTTCTAGGTGCTTCGCACACAGGGAACATGACTTGGCATCTGCTTCTGGACCGTCCGACCTTCTGCAGGGCCAGGCCCTCTCTTATCCTCTGTGAGCAGGCAGGGAGGCTTCAAGACACCAGGCAGTCTCACAGCCTGTCCGACAGGTTGTGTAGACTTTATGTGATGTCCCCTCATCCCTAAGAGACCTGCTTTCAAGGTGACATCAGCCTGGTCTCACAGCAGGCCTTTGTGTTCCAGTGCAATGTATTTTCTGACCGATGTAGTTACCTCTTTCACATATCTATGTAATGCCATAAGGGGGTCCGCCATAATTCTGATGCCTTCCATTTTACCAAGATGAGTGAATATATTATGCCAAAACCTTTGTATGCCAAGGCATTCCCAAGATAAATGCATAAAATCAGCAACCACTTGTTGGCACCTGTGGCATCCGGCGTCCTCTCTCATACTGTATCTATGGCGTTTATCAGGTGTGTAGTAGAATCTTTGCATGAATGTAAACTGTATGAACGTGTGTCTACTCTTAAGGGAAAATTTTAATGGCCAAGCAGCAAAACAACCACTGTGCGTCAGAAATGTCACAGCTGATGTCCTGCTCCTATCCCTGATGGGTCCCGATCATGCATGACATCCGTTCCATTAAGCCAAAACATACACTCGAGAAATTATGGCCCTCATTATGTTGGATTTCACCGCCAACAGGCTGGCGATGAAATCCCGGGTATTACGACGCGGTCGCACCGCCGGGACCGGCGGTTTCCCGCCACAATGGTCCCGGTATTTTTAATTCGCCAGGGCAGCTCTGCTAGCAGCGCTGCCCAGGGGATAACGAGTCCCCCTCCTGCCAGCCTTTTCATGGCTGTTTGAACCTCCATGAAAAGGCTGGTGGAAAGGGGAGTCGCAGGGCCCCTGGGGGCCCAATGCAGCTTTTCACTGTCTGCATCTCAACAGCTGTTGACATTCATTTAAGTAGTAGTTATTAGGTCAACGCAATTGAATTTTCTGGTAGGTAGGCTAAAGAGCATCGCCTTAAAAGACATGGCCAAAGCAGCGCCCCCCTCAATCCACAGGGGTGGCAGGTGTGCTCCTCGACTGCGGAATCCTGAGGGTAAATTTTAGGGAAAATGAAAAAAAACATTATTTAACTGAAAAATAAATACTACAAATATTTGTATATTAAATATTAGTATGAGTTCATTTGATATATTTATTTTAAATTTAGAATAAAATAAAAAGAATGCTACAGCATTATTAACTTAATTTTGAAATAAGTCTTTAACGAGTGGAAATATATTAAATTAAAATTATTTCTTTTAATAAATAGAATAATTGCATTCATTTTTAAATTCAAAATAGGGTATTAAACTATTTTATAATTAAATAATACATATGTGGTATTTTATACATTTTTAACATTAAACTATATTTATTTACATGTTTAAATATTTTACATTTAATTTAACATTATTTCTTACGGAGCTTTATTTTCATTCCCTACCTCCACTATTGCCTGTGGGAGAGTGTATCAGTACCTTGGTTCTAAAAACACCCCTTCCAAATAGAAATTAAGTATGGGTTTCTAATGCCATTTTGCGGTTGGGTAACGTGTTACCGAATCTGAAAATGGGTTTAGTATATAACAGAATGCCAGTTTGATGTTGCTCATCCTGTGACCCAGGCTTTGCGACTGCAAAATAGCTTTGTACATCAGTCTCTGTGTGTCAATCTTTTTGTACCTGTTGTCAGGGTCTGTTGGGGGAATATGTGGAGGTCTGGGCTTTTCCTCATTAGTAAGCCTGTCTGCGGGCAATGGGAGGAAAGGTATTTTCTAGGGCTAGGACCATGCACACGCTTCTGCACATTGACATATCTGAGCATTGTGGCAATTACAAATGTTTTCCCCACCCGTTT
This sequence comes from Pleurodeles waltl, assembly GCF_031143425.1. NCBI lineage: Eukaryota > Metazoa > Chordata > Amphibia > Caudata > Salamandridae > Pleurodeles > Pleurodeles waltl. Next base: position 902,317,137 of record NC_090450.1, read on the forward strand.
AGAAAAGAAAAACTAGTCCATCAAAGTTTTGTGAGCTTGCTGGATGGGAAAGCAATGGGAACCCCTCTACATTTAATGGCGGCCCAGGCGAAGGAGCTCCCATTGAGTGACAATAATTTCCATGTGGAGAAACAAGAAAAAACATAAGTTTACCCTAATGTCAAGAGTAGTATAAATGACATCATGCATCCCTTTACCCTCGTTGACACTGTAGTATTGAAAAGGGTGTAGAATCTACAAAGGTAAACGTTTCCCCAAAAACCCTGTTACCTCTCCTTCTGCTGATATCTTTATGACCTCGGTGACAAGGGGTAGCTATAGACGTTCCTGGGATATTAAAGGTCAAGCCATGGGTAGCACGTGCTACCGTTGGCTACTCCTAATTGACATCCATGCATTATTATAGGTGTTAGTTTTAGCAACATGCACTGTGGCATTGCCTGCGTTGGGTCAAAAGCTATTTAGGCAAATTTCATTTGCGCTGAAGTTGCGTCTGTTTTTCTGAAAAGTGTCACTGAAAATTCAAAATAGAACGAAAATATAATTTCCTTGTAAAAGATTTGTTGGCAACCCGTTCAAACGATAAGACAGTATGCTTCTTCAGCCCTCAATTTGTCATTTAAACTTGAAGCTCCCTTACGACTGTGATGTCTCTTGAATATTTTCACCATGAAGCGTCAGGGCCCAAAAAACCCTAAGTTTAAAAAAGCTAGGTATTATTTATTTGTCGCCGCCAGCGGCATGTTAAAAGGCAAGACTTCCGGAGTTGATGAGGTGCGACTTCCTGTTACAGCAGGGAATATTATCATCCCACCTCGAACAGTTAAACTAATAGGTTGAAGTCTTGAAGTAACAAACTCAGTCACCAGGCCTCTGTTTAGACTTCAACCTTTAGTAGAGGCAGAAGCTCACCCGCTTCCAGTAGGAGATTGTACTTGAAAGGGTTGACCATCATTTTTTGAATTCCATCCTTCTCTTTGACCAGCCTTGGATTGGCAAGGCGGGCAATCTGCCATGGGCCAATGGGCCTGTGGTTGAGGCTCATTGGTGGGCTGTTTTTTTGGTGGCCATCTCAGTCTCCACTGCAGGTGCACAAGGTCAATGGCTGTAGTTACAGTCTTTGCATATATACAGTGAGCCTGACCTGATTGACAATGGGCTGCTCCAGCTGTCACAACATGAGGTGTGTCTGCCCCCTGACTCCTTTCAGGTGTAGCTGCTGATGGAAAGCCATTAGCGCTTGCTTTGCAGGGGACTGGGGCAGGGTAGAGGACTGGAGCTGCTGGTGGGGGGTTGGTGAGGCCAGCAAGGGGGCTCTTCAGTTATTTTTGTCCCCCTCCTTTGCATGGAATAGGCAGAGATAGTCTCTGCTACTCTTTTTCGCCTACCATAAATCAATTACTGCAGTCAACAGTGAGAGATCCTGGCCTAAGCCCACTTTGAAACGGGAAACCAGGTTTGAGCCTCAGCTCAAAATCCTGTGATTTTGAGCAAATCACTTAATCTATCCTCTGGGCCCCCAGCCACAAAAAATGAATCTAACCATCTTTAATGTTATCAGGTGCTCATGTGAAGCACTTTAATGCCTCTGCGCCAATTTCGTGTAATATAAAACTATATGTATTTGAGGTATTTTTGTATTTACTTTTGCATTTACACACAAGCATCATTCCCTTTAAAAAAGAAAGCAGATACACCTTTCACTAGTCTCTGTGCATTTGAGGGCTTCTCTTAAGTTCTGTAAAAATACATATCTAAAAGCCCCGGTGAGAATAAAAGGCAGTCTAGGTCTGTGCCATTACCACAAATGTTTGCTAACACTTAGGGCCAGATGTAGCAAAGGGTTTTACCCATTCTGTGTCTATGAGAAAATGTGTTTGTACATACGGCCCTTAGCTTCATGATCCTAACCAGGTAGTTTAATGCAAAATATTGCGATCTCCGGATGTGGGCCACTTTGCTTTGGCTACCCTGCCCTAATTGTGGCCCCAATCCAACGCTATCTTTACCACACACAGCCTAAAGCTTTGGCCACGGGCTATATTCTCTATGGTCTGTAGTCATTCACATTCCCCAGACGCGTGGATTATTAACTTCGATTTTGAAGCACCACTAGAGACTGGATTGCAAAGTACATATCTAATTGTTTACATTTTCAGCCGTTTTTTTAGCATACGTGCTAGCCTTTAACCAGATTTCTTTAAAAAAAAACACAAAACATGCTCAATACTATTGTGTCAACAGCACAGTGATTTCTTAGAAAGATGTCATGAAAGCACAAAAGGCATGTTTGACACCAAGGCATTTCACGCTGTCTTTAAAAAATACTTTGAAATGTCTTGGTGTAATTCGATCCTGTGCATTTACTTGAACACTGTGAACTCTCAGTGAAACTTTTTGAAAAAAAAGAAAACATTTTTTTAAACGCAGCCCCGTCTCATTCAAGAAAAAAGATGAGCTGCATTCGATTTAAATAAAAGTTTTTCCTGTTTAAACTTAGTCAACCAAGACCATCCCTGTGATTGTGTCCAATCACAGTAATCTCGTTTTGGGACCTCCCACTTGAATATTAAAGAGGTCATAGACATAATTTCCTACCCCTGGCTTGCCTCTTAAATCCCCTGGCACTGTCCTTGCGACCCCACAGAGATGGCAAGGACAGAGTCAGAAACAGAAGTTAAACAAGGTTCTAATAAGCCTTGTTTACTTTCTGTGCCCCTAAGCTGCCTCGTGTGCAGACCCCAACAAAAAGGCTTTCTGTGTGTCTCCTGCTGCCCAAGACCATTTGAAGGGGGCAAGAAATACAAACGAGAGATGGACAGCAGAGGGGGGAATAATGAAGAGGACACTGCAGAGAGACAGGTTGGTGATCAAGAGTCAAAGGTGTGTGTTTGTGTGTATGATAGAGACAGGTGTGAAAGAGAGTAAGACAGGCGAGTGAGATAGGTGATAGCTACATAAACAGGTAACAAACAGCTCAAAGTTATGGAGAGGGTAAACAGTGGATGACAGTATAAATGATGTGAGACAGATTTGAACAAGATAGCTAAAATGGAGAGAGTGGTATGAGAAAAGTGATAAAGAGAGTTGATGACAAACACTTGCGAGGCAAATGGAGGTTGATGAGACTTATTAGAAAGATGCAGCTCAGAGATGGACAGGAAAGAGACAGGTAATAAAAAAGCATCTGAGAGCAAATGGGGAGGCAGGTGAAAGAGGTGAGAGTCTAATGAGCAAGGGCCTGCTCAGAAAGAACGAGAGGCAGAAGGTGATGGGGAGAAGTTGAGAGATATAATAGAGACAATGATGAGAGACACAGCTCAGAGAGAAGAGAAGACATGTGAGAAAGAGGCTCGATAAAGAGCCAGGTGAGAAAGACAGGAGTGAGAGCTGGGGAGGTGGACGGCTGAGAAAGAGACAGCTGAAAGAAGGGAAACAACTGAGAAAGTGGTTACTAAAGTGACGGAGTGGAATAGAAGACAGAGCTGATGTGTAGTTTAGGGAGCAAGAGAGAGAGAAAGTGGTTCAGGACAGAGACAAGTTAGAAAAAACAGCTGAAAGAGAGGCGAAGAGAATGAAAAGGGAGAAATATGGAGCTCAGTAAAAGAGGTGGGAGACAGGTGAGAAAGAAGTGCAAAAGAGACAGAACAGGTGAGAAAGTGAGTGAGTGAGGCAAAGATCTGAGATTGTAAGGAGATCAGTGAGAAAGACATAGGGCCTGATTATGAGTTTGGCGGTCATGGTACGGCTGTGGTGTCGTCATCGGACTCACCGCCGCTACGCTGGCAGTCTGAGTGCTGTATTACCGCCAGTCTCTCACACACACATTGACAGCCGTCACAGGTTACAGCGGCTGATGGCTGGGGTCCAGCCTCTGTTCCCGCCAGCGGTATTATGAGGTGGCTCACCACCAAGCTGACTGAGGCGGGAAGACCTCCATACTCGACCTGGCAGAAACAAGAGAAATAAGATAAGTACTCACCTTATGTTCAGTTTCTACTCAAGAGAGAAGAGCGAGAGATAATAAAAAGAGTGACAGTTGAGAAACAGACAACAGGAGGAATGGTGACAACAGGGTAAAGGCAATTTGACATCACTTCCTGTAATGTCATTTGTGTGAAACAACATGTGATGTCACTTCCACTACCTCTGGCAGTTTGGTGAATTGACTTCAGCGAATGAGGTAGGCTAGAATGTGACCCAGAATTTTGTGGAACCGACCTATTGGTTGGATTGAAAAATTCAACCCTCATCACAAAAATACTGTTTGCAAATTGCGACTAGTTTTTGAAACAACAGTTATAGTACATCTGGCCCTTGGTTCTATACCCCTGAGACATGTTTAATAAGGCTTTAACACACTGCACAGATTCAACCTCTATGTTCCTGGTTAAATACTTGTTTCTATAACTTCTACATATAATGAAAAAGCATCACTTAAACAGTAAATACAGATCCAAAGATATGCAGATATGCTTTATGCCATATAGGTTTTGAAGTGTGGAAGTTAAGGAATATGGTGTTTACCAGAACACCAGAGGTTGAATCTGTTCAGTAATGAAGCATCTCATTAAAGGCCAATTTCGCTTTCCAGTCTGCATGCCTTATGATGACTTATTATGGGTAGGTGGTGTTAAAAGGAAACATACAGAAATATGTATTTCCGGTGTAAGAGATTAATTAAATGATATACATAATAGGTTTTGCCAGTCCTTCGCTTCAGTGGCTTTTGCACAGTTCATGTCTGGGAGAGGAGGTAGAGCTGAGAAGCACTGTGCAGTGCTGGAATGTTGGAGACCTTGGAGGGCTGGAAAGGGCATTGGTGAGGGTGTTGGATAGAGATGACCCAGCTCCTGAAGGCGGACACCAGACGCCAGCTACAGCACAGCAGCTTACGGCCGGCAGGGCTCGGGCAGCAGGTGTGTCGAATGCCCTCAGGATGCACTCTGGTCAGCCCACTTGTCCTGAGACCTTGCCTGCCCCTTAGCTGACCAGCCTTTTGCCCTGCCGCAACTTGGGCTGCTATTTTTCCACCTGACGTCACACGGCAGCAGAGGTCACCTGTGAGTGAGGGCTTTGGCGGCCCAGGAGGGGGAAGTGACGGTGGCAGCAATGCTAGATACACTGGGAAAAGGGCTGAATAGGGCAAGAGGGTTTGCACCTGCTGGCTGGCAGCAACCGGAGCGATGTGAGTCCTTCAACTCCATAGGTGACAGCTCAACTCAAACTCCAATTCCACCTTTATAGGAAACAGATTAACCCTCTCCGTTCCGTCAGAAGTTAGATGGGACAATGGATTTGAGTGTGGAGCTCAGTTGTTGAGTTCTGGCCAAAGTAACTGCAGGATGTGTACATGACAATTGGCACAAACAAGTCATTCACTCAAGTGCAGTGACAGAGGGACCTCTTCAGCATGTCCAGCTCGATTATTGCCATTTGGTTATTAGTTGATCTGCCTATCTGCTCGCCAGAAGCAAGTATTAGTTATTGGAGGAAGTCAAGAAAACTAGATCTCGAAAAACAGGTATGGAAGTGCCGACAAAGGATAACAATTATTCAACAGACCAAAGGTCAAAACATTCAAAAGACAATAAATAGAGTAATGACGGTTCCGTCCAAGAGGATCAACCTCTGTCTAAGGTCAATAAGGGAGTGCCGAAACACAAATTTGTTAGAAAAACATCAATTGAGGACTATTTTTCACCACATTCTAGGACATAACCTAGGTAAAACTCTGCTAACGGATCTTTATCCCAACCTTGTGACATTGGGAAAGAGGAAAGAAATATAGCTAGAGAGTTTCCCCCCTTAAACAACATGATAGTAATTAATGATCAGATTAACCATGCAACAGGTACTAGAGTATGATTTTGGAACATACTCTATTTACAGCAGAGAATCAATTAGGGACTTGGCAGGTACACTAATTTGGTTAAATTCTTCTAAGAAGTGTCTAGACAGATCGGATATCCTTTTGTAAATAGGAAACATTTTTGTTCAGGGCAATGTAACTAACTTAAGCTTATCAAAAAAGGGGTCAAATAGCTCTGCAGTTAATGATGCTAATACTCCACCTGTTTTCCAGGTTTTAACAACAATGGATGGCGTAAGTGAGACGTTGATAAATCAATCTGCCATAGTAAAAAAACAACTTCTCTCAAAGATATAGCAAAAAACGTAAATTTACCAGTCTCAAACCCTGTTAGGGTATCATCAAGAGGGTTTTTAATTTCTACTGGACAATATAAAGTCTTTGCTGTGAATAGATTACATTATTGACTTATTACAATTATTGCCCATCAGGTTAGGAGTGCAATTTTCTCAATTACCAAATATTAGAGAAACAGCCTTGCTAGCCTCATACCAGACAAGTGAATATCCAAAAAGGAGCGATCCCATAGACAATAGTAATTTATCTTGTAGTGCAGACCCAAAGGAGGCCCTATAAGGTTAGGGAGGAACAATGATAGTAAATTAAATGTTGAAAATATCAGTTGATGAATAAGTACATCGAATATAGTAGAACAGGCAGCCTGCCCTATTAAAGGTAAAGAGTCATCCAGGCCAGGGCTGCAAAATCGAAGAGATGGAAGGGAAGACAATAGATGTGAAAAATGTATTAACAGGTGAAGGCTCAAAAAACGGAGAAAATTAAACAAAAAAATTCGGCTGTAGTCAAATAAAAACAGCGAGAACCCATATACCATTTTTAGAGGGAGCACCAAATAAAAGGAGGACTCCAAAAATGAAAAAAGGGGGAGAAATGTATTAGCTATATGGCTGGCCCTGCTGAATTTGCAGGGAACTGTGAACTATTAAGTATCCGAGAAAAGGTGGGGAACACACCAGCACTAGAAAATTGTCAAGAAATTACAATTACTAATGAAAATCATCTGGACTTAACTATTTACATACCGAGTGCACCCTTAAGTAATGTCCAATTGTCAATTATCAGAAGAGAGCCAGATCCAACTGGCAATGTAATACTCAAGGAAATTCCTAAAGGTGTTAAGGAAAAAGTCAGTAATCTAAAGCTCACACCAGCAATCCAAGGGGGGGGGAGAAAGAATAGCACCAGATGTTATATGTTCCTGTGGGCGTGGCACATAAATCTCCCTCAAAGATGTTGGTGAGTACGCAACATCACAATCAAGCACAACTGGGTTCCACCGTAGATCCATATTGCTTGATCCCAGCTCAAAACTGGACCTACTCTAAAGGTGGGTCCAAAACAATGAAAGAGGCAGTCCCTAAAACCGAAGACCTTATGTTAACAAGCAAATTGACTTACGTCCTCAAAACTACTCGAAAGGTAAACACAATGTTTTGTATCATCAAAATATTTAAAATTGATGCCTGTTTACGAGGATTTGAAGGGTGTCAGTTCAAGGGACCTACTTATTATAGAATTTAAACAGATTGTAATTACCTCAGCCAAAATTACTTGTACACGGAGGTCACAAAAGATTGCAAACATGATTTGGTAAAACGGAAAGTACTTATCTGAATAGGTAATCCTATTAAAAGCCGCTAAAGAGGAAAAATATCCCTTAATTTTGAGAAATGTCTGTCCGACCTGTAACACACCGTTCTTTCCAGCAATAATCCCTTCAGAGGTCCTGGAAGAAGAAATTATTAATCTCAAGTGCAAAGCAAAAGAATTAGATTTGGGCTCCGTCGATATTCAGGGACTAGTTATTTCAATGAATAAATAGATCCCACTTCTACTGATAAACATTTATAACATAAGTGTGGGTAAGAGCAGAGAGTCGGAAAATCTATGTGTGCTAGATAACTTGTTGGCAGGGTGCAAAAGAGATTATTATATCCTGATAGCAGGGGATCTTAATACCATCTTTGAACCTTACTTAGTGGCCCAAAAACTCTGTATGGAAGAGGAACAATTATGTGTCATCCCGCAATTAGCTGCTCCTAATGGGTGCAGGTTTATTTGAGCTGCATTGCAGGTTGTTGACATCACGCAGTCACATGGGCTCTGGGCATGCAATGATCGTTCTCGTTCGGATGCCAATTTAGCCCCAACCTTTAGAAGCTGGATGTATGAGAGTCTCATTGATTATGTACTTCTAGATATTCGTCTGTGTGGTCATTTGGTTGACATGGAGGTGTCGGAGCATGAAGAGAGTGATGATGATACATTGCTACTTTCTATTAGAAATTTTTCCCATGTTTAGATGACTCTGGTTTTGGTGTTCTTTGGCACCAATTTAAATAGAACAATAACAAGCATAATCTCAAATGGGAAACATTTAAGACCGCCCCATCAATAATTGCCTCTCTGTACAAACAGCTGGCAAACTATATGGAAACTATGCTTACACTTGGCCCCAGTCATGGGAAGATAGTAGAAGTCCATTTGAACCTTTACGATTCCCTTAAAGGGCTATTTGTTAAAGCACTAGCAGGTAAGGTGGGGCCAAAGCGAAGTAGCGTGTGGTATACTAAAACATGCAGGGAAGCCAAAAAAGGGTTAGTAAAGGCACTGAAAAGTGGGGATAAATATTCTATAAAACAAGCTATGGTAAGATATAGGTTGGAATTAACACGGGCCAGGAGACAATCGAAGGTGTCATATTGGGAAACCCTCCTGGAAGCTGCCAGGCATAATGACCAAAGACAGTTTTGGAAATTTATATTACATGACATTTGGGTCCCCCAGTCCCCAATGGGGTCATCAATTCAATCAGACGAATGGGTTTCATATTTTGGACCCCTTCATTCTACTCTTGATAATCTCAGGCTAGAAGTGAGGAGTGATGATAGTGGGGAGTGATTGACTCCACTTGAGTTCACTGTAACTGAAATGTTGGAGGCCATTAACTCACTTAAGAGGGGTAAGGCTCCATGCCGTGATAAAGTACCAGGCGACCTGTATAAGTCTGATCCGGATAGTTGACACCTTATATTAATTTGGTTTGCAATACAATAGCAGCAGGTGTGCAAATTCCGCCCACTGGGAAGGGGGCAGAAATAGTTCCTCTTTTTATAAAGGGCAACCCGAGTGACCCGGTAAATTATCGGCTGATTAGTTTGATCGATAATATGCAAAATAATTTTTCCAAACAAATTTTAGACAGGCTGTTAGATTGGATCAAGGAAAGTGGGGTTATATCAAGTTTACAGGCAGGATTTAGACCAGCAGTTAGTGCCTTGGACCAGGTTTTGAGATTTTTATTGTTTAAATGGAAGATTGTGGATATCGGAGGGGGCCTATACGTAACTTTTAATTGATCTTTGAGTGACTTTTGACCTAGTTCCTGGGGTAAAGCTGTGGTGCACGCTCCAGAGAATGGGTGCCCCTCCCTGACCTTTTAAATCTAATTATTCGTTTACACAAATACACTTTTGCAGGATTTAGAAGTGGCAATAATGGTGAATAAACAGACCCAGTTTAGGTTGAGAGGGGGGTGCGGCAGGGCTGCGTCCTGGCGCCCACTCTCTTTTTTTTATACATGAAATATTTGCATTAAGTACCTGAATGATTATGTGAATGATTCTCCCAGCGTGGCAAGTCAGAAAATACTGTTTTCTTTTTTTATGCGGATGATACCCTCATACTGGCAAAAACAAAGGGGGGGTCTCCAGAACCTAGTCAATAACCTTTGTTTGTTCTGTAAAGTCTTTGGGCTAGAGGTTAATGCAGCAAAAACTAAGTTGATGGTATGCAGCTCTGGGAGGAAAAAGGTGAATGCCTCGGTGACCCTAAACTCTGTTAGTTTGGAGAGAGTCACTGTGTTTGATTAACTAGGAGTCAGATTATCCGATTCAGGCTACTGGGATGCCCTCATTATGAAATGCTCCCACATAGTAAGCCATGGGGGAGCCTTAGAGCGGAGGGTTAGAGCTTCCCAGAGTACATCAATTAATCCTGTAATGGAAATATACAAAACTCAGGTAAGGGGTGCAGCTTTGTATGGGGCCGAGTTATGGGGCCTAAGCAATTTGAATACTCTTGTAGTAAGAGAAAATACATTTCTTAGGTATACCACGGGAATGGGGAAGGGCACCTCGTTGTTACATTTTAAATTCAAAGTTGTGGAAGCAATGAAAGTTACTGTATTGTCATCTAGACATAAGGGAAGCTAGTTGGTATGTTGAATGGGAATCTTTACAGTCCCTTGTAACTGGTACCCCTGGTACCAAGGGCACTGATGCCAAGGAAGGTCTCTAAGGGATGCAGCATGTCTTATGCCACCCTAGAGACCCCTCACTCAGCACAGACACGCTGCTTGCCAGCTTGTGTGTGCTGGTGGGGAGAAAATGAGTAAGTCAACATGGCACTCCCCTCAGGGTGCCATGCCAACCTCACACTGCCTATGGCATAGATAAGTCACCCCTCTAGCAGGCCTTACAGCCCTAAGGCAGGGTGCACTATACCATAGGTGAGGGCATAGGTGCATGAGCACTATGCGCCTACAGTGTCTAAGCAAAACCTTAGACATTGTAAGTGCAGGGTAGCCATAAGAGTATATGGTCTGGGAGTCTGTCAAACACGAACTCCACAGCACCATAATGGCTACACTGAAAACTGGGAAGTTTGGTATCAAACTTCTCAGCACAATAAATGCACACTGATGCCAGTGTACATTTAATTGTGAAATACACCCCAGAGGGCATCTTAGAGATGCCCCCTGAAACCATACCCGACTTCCAGTGTGGGCTGACTAGTTTTACCAGCCTGCCACACACCAGACATGTTGCTGGCCACATGCAGAGAGTGCCTTTTTCACTCTGTGGCTAGTAACAAAGCCTGTACTGGGTGGAGGTGCTTCTCACCTCCCCCTGCAGGAACTGTAACACCTGGCGGTGAGCCTCAAAGGCTCACCCCCTTTGTTACAGCACCCCAGGGCACTCCAGCTAGTGCAGTTGCCCGCCCCCTCCGGCCACGGCCCCACTTTTGGCGGCAAGGCCGGAGGAGATAATGAGAAAAACAAGGAGGAGTCACTGGCCAGTCAGGACAGTCCCTACGGTGTCCTGAGCTGAAGTGACTCTGACTTTTAGAATTCCTCCATCTTGCAGATGGAGGATTCCCCCAATAGGATTAGGGATGTGCCCCCCTCCCCTCAGGGAGGAGGCACAAAAAGGGTGTAGCCACCCTCAGGGCTAGTAGCCATTGGCTACTAACCCCCCAGACCTAAACACCCCCCTAAATTTAGTATTTAGGGGCTCCCAGAACCTAGCAAGATAGATTCCTGCAACCTAAGACAAAGAAGGACTGCTGACCTGAAAGCCCTGCAGAGAAGACGGATACACCAACTGCTTTGGCCCCAGCTCTACCGGCCTGTCTCCCCACTTCAAGAAAAACTGCAACAGCGACGCGTCCAGCGACCTCTGAAGCCTCAGAGGACTACCCTGCATCTAAAAGGACCAAGAACTCCCGAGGACAGCGGCTCTGCTCCAAAGAAGAAACATCTTTGCAACAAAGAAGCAACTTTTAAAGAACACACGTTTCCCGCCGGAAGCGTGAAACTTTGCACTCTGCACCCGACGCCCCCGGCTTGACCTGCGGAGAACCAACACTACAGGGAGGACTCCCCGGCGACTGAGACCCTGTGAGTAGCCAGAGTTGACCCCCCTGATTCCCCCTCAGCGACGCTTGCAGAGGGAATCCAGAGGCTCCCCCTGACCGTGACTGCCTGCTTCGAAGAACCCGACGCCTGGTAAAAACACTGCACCCGCAGCCCCCAGGACCTGAAGGATCCGACCTCCAGTGCAGAAGCAACCCCCAGGTGGCCCTCTCCCTTGCCCAGGTGGTGGCTTCCCCGAGGAGCCCCCCCTTGCCTGCCTGCTTAGCTGTAGAGACCCCTGGGTCTCCCATTGAAACCTACTGCAAACCCGATGCCTGTTTGCACACTGCACCCGGCCGCCCCCGTGCCGCTGAGGGTGTACTTTTGTGCTGACTTGTGTCCCCCCCGGTGCCCTCCAAAACCCCCCTGGTCTGCCCTCCGAAGACGTGGGTGCCTACCTCCTGTCAGACCGGAACCGGGGCAACCCCTTCTCCATTGAAGCCTATGCGTTTTGGGCACCACTTTGACCTCTGCACCTGACCGGCCCTGAGCTGCTGGTGTGGTAACTTTGGGGTTGCTCTGAACCCCCAACGGTGGGATACCTTGGACCCAACTTTGAACCCTGTAGGTGGTTTACTTACCTGCGAAACTAACAAACACTTACCTCCTCCAGGAGCTGCTGAAAATTGCAGTGTCCACTTTTAAAATAGCTTATTGCCATTTGTGTGAAAACTGTATATGCTATTTTGCTAATTCAAAGTTCCTAAAGTTCCTAAGTGAATTACCTTTCATTTAAAGTATTGTTTGTAAATCTTGAACCTGTGGTTCTTAAAATAAACTAAGAAAATATATTTTGCTATATAAAAACCTATTGGCCTGGAATTGTCTTTGAGTGTGTGTTCCTCATTTATTGCCTGTGTGTGTACAACAAATGCTTAACACTACCCTCAGATAAAGCTACTGCTCGACCACACTACCACAAAATAGAGCATTAGAATTATCTCTTTTTGTCACTATCTTACCTCTAAGGGGAACCCTTGGACTCTGTGCATGCTATTTCTTACTTTGAAATAGTACATACAGAGCCAACTTCCTACAGATACTTAATGAAAAAAGGCAACATAGGAAGAAATTAAGAGCACTGGGCACATCAGAACACTAAAGCCTGAGCATAAAAAGAGAATTTATCAAATAAAAATCTAAGGACTCTCAGACAACTGGCTAGCTCTTCAGACCACAATTAATATGGGTAATCTCTGGTCTAAGCTTCTAAAACGAGGTATTGATGATGCCCTTTTCCATTTACGAATAGAACTTTATTCAGACACTTGGGTACAAGTCAAATTAACGCAGGCAAAAGGATTAACACCTAGAATTAAGACCCATAATGGCATCAGACATGGCTGTATGCTGACACCAGTGCTTTCTGCACTTCACATTGCTGATTTAACCCCAATTCTTGCCAAGGACAATGGAGACCCACCTAAATAATGACCTACAGAGACATTTAGAACAACTAGGAAAGTTTTTTTATGGGAAACCGCCTTCTTATTAATTATTGCATTAAAAAAATAATGTCATTTGGAACATTAAAACCTAGATTTAAGTTGCGAGTGGACAAACTAATAGAGCAAGTCGCAGAACATACATATTTAAGGGTATCATTTGATTTAAAATTTACGTGGTCATCATATATAGACCGAAATAAGAACAGATTGTCTTCAGCAGCTATATCCATTGCACATTTTGCACAGCTATATGGGGGAGGAGCCATGGGCCCTACATTAACGGTTTTAACTATACAAGTTTTTTTTATATAGGGCTGTAGTTTTAAAGAAACAAAATATGGAGGTGTTAGATTCCATTTTTATTAAAAACTATTTGGCAAACTGTTAAATGAAGATCTTCTCCGCCTCATGCCTTGATAATACTAGAATTTGGTTTGACTCAGTTAACTATTTTAAATTACATTGATATAGTTAACTATTTGTGTGACTGTGAGAATGCACCACTGACCAGTTTAAAGGGCCTCATTAGAGAACATACGGCAAATCACCCTAGAGCAGTGTGGTGGCCACTGAAACCAATATTTCCTAATATTAGGAAATCAATTGCCTACAATAAAAAACTGCAAAGCCTAAGCTGACTAGAAAGATAGATGATAATACAAAGAAACATGAGAGTTGTATCATATAAAACAGATTTAGCTGCAGCAACAATTATTGAGAACTCTCTCTCACCTATAAAATGGCTTTTCTTACAGTTTAGGCTCTTATATATTCCACTGTTGTAATTCGGGTAATCCTGCATTAAGGCTGGGGATCAAAACAGACAATGTCATTTTTGCAAATCACTCTTCGAAACTATAGACCATATCCTTTGCCTCTGTCCATTTTTACAGGACATAAGAAACAAGTATTTGAAACCTCTTTTTAGAGAAGCGGGCATTAGAACACTCGAAGAAGCGAAGGCATATTGTTTCACAAGTACTAACAAATTAATTGGGTGTACAATTAAATTTTTGTGGTATCAGTCTTGGAGATGAAAATTAGTCCATGCAGATGAAGTTGAAATCACGTTTATTTCAGTTATACTTCATACATAGTAAAACAGGAACTCCAGTCTTCACCCAAACCTCCAGCACCATCAACTGTCCAGCACGGAATGCTGTCCAGCTGAGGAAGATACCAAATGCCACGGGTGAAGCTGGGAGATACTAAACAGATCATAAATAATACAAATACTCCTAAAACACAGAATACAATCAGACATTAAAACATTACAACAAAACACTATCTACATTATTATACTAGAAATAAACTCAATACTACAATTTTCTTCCTTGCTGGGGTTGCTTCTCAAGAATCTACGTAAATAATGTATCTCATTCCGTCAGATTTTAAGAGTGCACTAAGGAATTTTAACTGCTGAATATTTCTGATCGTATTTTATTACTAAGGGGAAGTTTGGGGCTGTTTCTCTAGAAGCAACAGTAACAATTTATTAGGGCGGCTTTTCAAGAACCAACAGAAACAATTGATCTTATTCATGTCAAATATAATGTAGTAACAATGAATTCTAACGGTGGAATTTTAGATTGTATTTATTTCAAGTGGTAACGAATGGGGGTTACTTGTTTGGAGTTGTATTGATTTTTAATATAAATTATGCAGTAAGATATTTCCCTACTTACCATAACCGGTGGCACCTCTGTGATGCAATCTGTCAATGTGGTTGACCCCAAAACCACATCGCGGGAGCTGAAACCACATAGTGAAATGCTGATGCTCCACTTTCTTAATGCTACGTAAGGTGCAACCTACCTTGAGAGACATTAGTGACCCATCTCTGCCAGCCATGGGGGTGGAATCCTCAGATGACCTCGTCTTGATCTGGCTCTCTGCCTCACAGACACATAGATATACCATCAGATTTTTCTTGAAATGCACCCTGCACGAGACGTGGGTGCAGTGTCTAGCTCTGAAGACATTCTGGGAAGTCTTCCAAGGAGATCTTCACAAACGTCTCACCTGCAACAATAAACAAGAATTGAACTTGGGGATATGTATGTAACAAACTCCTTTAAAAACAGACCAATCCACCTAGTTTAGCTGCCTCATGCTGCTGGTCTTCCTTTGAGGATGCAGAGTGGCTTTTTCAATGTATCCTCAACAAATAGGTTGCTAAACTGCTGTCTGCCCTTGCCACATTCTCATCAGCCTGAAGCAAGTGATTGTCCTCATTTCCGAACGTCTGCATCCTGCACACAGAGTATCCCCTGGAAATACTGCAGATCCCTGGGCACAGCGGTGCTAAGGGTAACAATCACACCAGAAGACTATTCCATCAAAGATCTCCTCCTCTTGAGTCCAACAGATTGTTCGATTATCTGGGCATTACAAAAACCTTAAGAAATGTATCCACATTGGAAGACTGAAAAGCTGTCTATCTGTTGTTTGCTACCAACTTACCTGCATTATCAGTGAATTATTGGGTCACAACCTCACTTTCAGCTCTTGCACTGGTGTGCATGTTGACGTGCCCCTTCACCAGCCACCTACTTTGCATAGTCAGGAAATCTAGTATGCAGCAACCGAGTGAATGATTCCTAATAGTAGCTGCCCTGTGTTTTTTTTTTATTTCCCTTCAGTGGCAGTCTCAGACCACCAGACACTGGGATTGTGCCGAGAATCTAATTTACAGCTTTTTACTTGTGATTTGCTACACTCGAAAAATGTTCACCTTTTCCTCAAAATATTCCAGAACATTAAATTAGCCTCCTGAATTATTTTTTGGGGATGGGGTGTATTAGAATTATTCCTTTTATCGCCACCCGCATAATGGCCCTACCCCTGTCCCCCTTTTAGTGTAGTCCCATCATAAAATGATGTAAAGTAAAATTCTAACCCGTGTTTCACTGTTGGCTGCTGGTGTTGGTTGGACAGAATATTTATTCTCATCGGTCTCGTGTATGTAGGTTACAATACGGTGCAACATCCAGCGCTTAATTTTTGACGGTGGATGCCAGTGGGGTCACCAGCACTTATTTCTGGGACCAGCACTTATTTGGCCCCATCAGACTTCTACTGAGAGTAATGAAAAACACACAAATTGGAAAGTTGGAAGAAGAAAAAGACGGAAAATCCGTCATAAAAGGAGAATGCATGAAACTGCAAGAGTCAGGTAATGGGAAAGAGAGTGTCCGGCATGGTTTAAAGAGGCCTGAGGTGAAATCAAGACTACACAGCATTGGTATTCGGCACACACACATTCAGTAGCATCCGCTGCGCGCGACTGAGCACACCTTCGGGCACAGGCACTCATTTACAAAATAAGCACTGGCAACATCACTACTACAGACTGGAGTTAGAACAGTGAATTAACCTTCCCAGTTTCTGTGAGTGAACAACTTTACCCTTCTCAGCACCACAAGCTTCCTGTCTGCTGGTACTGGCGATGGGTACCATGGTAGAGAACCCCGCAACTCTGCATGCACTCCATGGAAATGTCGCAAGCCTCACAAGATCTACATCGGAATGCAGAATTGGAGCTCGAAGTAGGGCAAGAATAGTAATGTAGAAGATGGCAAGAAACCAAAAAGGTGGGAAAAAAGAGAGAAGGAGAGAAGGATGGCAGGACTAGGATGACAAGCTAAAATACGGAATTATAGAAAAATAAAGGCAACAGCGAAGAAGGAATTGATCAGTGATAAATTAGCCAGGAACCAACACCAGGTATGTCAAGAAGCAAATAAGTATTTCCTTGTTCTTAAAGGTAGACAGAGAGCTGGAAGTATAAAGACCTAAGGGGAGAGAATTCCACATTTCAGTTGGACTCTCAGTGAAGGATTGTACCAAAGTGCATTTCTTTTTTAAAGCTGGTAGTTCTAAACATAGGGGCTATTCATAAACTGCATTTTGTAGTACGTTGGTAGTACTCTGATAATAATACTAATGTACTACAAAATGCTATTCGCAAACCTACATGTGGAAGTCTTTGTCTCTGCCTCTCCTATCTTTTCTGTGTGGCGATCTTTGCTCCAAACTCAGTGAGATCTCTGCACACATAGGCCTGCTTTTTACTGCCACGTGTAAGAGGGGCAGACGTGAGGCTGGAAAATGGGGAATACTTACTACGAAATAAAATGGTTTTGGGAGGAGTACGCACAAGTTAAGAGATGTCCAGGAAAGGGGTGTAGGGAAGGACATGCACCCATCCACAAAAGGATCAGCCAATTGCTAGTCACAAACTGCATTTCTAAAGTTACTTCAGCCAAAATGGACTCAAAGAGGTAGTAAATGTTTTCCAGTTCGAACATGAAGTAATCACCACACATGACAACCATCATTAATGCAATATGTTTCCATTGAAAAGAATGAAGGCAAGGACTTAAAATAGCACCCAATGAGAAATAATCTTAAAATAAATTAAATTGACTTTTTACAAATATATATAGACATGTAATAAAATGTTAAAAAATGATATATAACAGTGAGTGTGGCCAGGAAGATTGCCATTTGGATATGAGCTGTGTTTGTTCTGTCTGGGCTGTAAATGATCCTGAAGCAACCCTGACCCTGAATACCCGTCAGATGGCCAAATTAACATGAAGAACAGTCCTGCACCCTAGAGAAATACTGACAAGATCGGAGAAGGGCTGCAAAGCCCCGAACAATCCAACACTGCAGCAGAATCATTGACTGCTGCAGTAGTCATGAAGAAAGGAAGGTGGAGACAAGGGAAGACAAGCAATGCAAACTAAGCACACAGACATTGATACTGGGCGTGGCCAGTGTTGGAGGAGGATGTCCACAGTGCACCATGCAAATAGGTCGACAATGCCAGGAGGTATGTGGCCTGACCACCCCACAAGGCATTGAAAACGATGCAGATGGAAGACTGGCCCAACTGGGTCTGGGAGAGTTGTACAACCTTGATTCCTGGTGAAATAATAAGGGACCGCAATGAAAGTTTGTGGACAGGAGAGAGGGGTGCATTCTGGTTGAGGACTATGGGTAGGAAGGTGGGACCCTATGTTTCTCCACTGCCCTTAGCTCCCTGGCCTTGCATTGAGCCTCTTTTTCTCCTTTCCCCCACCAGCGGCAGAGGGGGCAGCAATGGTGAGCACTGGGAGGGGTGGAAAGGCCCCCCTCTACTGCCTTCCTCAAGGGGGAATGCCACTAAAACTCCATTATGCATACCACAATCATAGGACATTGGGAGTGTCGGAGTGCCAGTGCTGCCAAACCTAGAGATCATGTCCTATATCCTAAGTAAATGAGACCCCTGGAAGGGACTACAGGCACTGTCTGGATGCTGTCCCGCTTGAAAATAAAGGCACAGCTGCTCATGCTTGCCATATGAGAAGGGATACGCGGGCTGGGCAGAATTCAGAATTTCAGTGGAGATGCTTGGAGCAACCCATGTGGATCTCCCTTTGGTCTTCAATAAAGAATTGCGAGATCCCCCTGGAATATGGCGAACCCACTGGGACCCAAAAATTTGAACAACCCTAGATCACAGAATATGTAGGAAAGAAGAGGTGAAAACAAATCCAAAGGTCATTCATCAACAAAGTTAATGGCCAAGGAGCACCGTGCCTCAAATAAGAGGACTGACAGGTACACTAAAGTGATGGTACCCCAAGGGGAGGCAGAGAGCACAGGGGTGATGAAGAGCCAGGGGCTGAGCCCCCAGTGACATAAACACTGATCTCTGCAATTCAGGGCTTCAGAGAGGCCCTTGAACACAAAATCGGAGGGAATGCTTATTAGACAAGACCTCTGAAAAGTCTCTGAGAGAGTAGCTCAGCTTTCAGAATTGGAAGGCACTGTTAAAGAGCTCAGAAATACTGTAACGTCACTAGCAACATCCTCTAAAGAACTTGCAATGAGAGTAGAGGGTGCAGAAAGCCATCAGGATAGAGACACAATCCTTAGAGAAGTGAGACTTAAGGGTCAAATACTCTGAAGGTCGAATAAAATACCGATCTCTCCAAACTACACAAGAGCAATTCAATGGCAATAGAAAACATGCTACCAGGTGAAGCAAAACACATGGACCTAAGTACATGCTACTATTCCTGGCTAAGCTCAAAGTGTCCTTCTACGACAAACCCCACTTCTTTGTTACCCCAGAGGAATCTTGGGCCTGGCTGGAGGAACGACCCCTGCTCCAGATGAGAAACAAAGAAATACTCCAAAGGAACTGTAGAAACACAAATGCTCAAATAAATAGCCTAAAAGGGCTCTCTGGAAATTCAGTGAAGAGGACTGATACAACCGTAAAGGGAGGGATGAAAGGGACATCTCATGGGTTAGGTAAGACAGCAATTGACTGGCCTGTACGGGGCATACATCTGAAATCATACTGCTCCCTGATTGGGTGGCTGTAGTTGATGTTAGCATAGGAATTATGTGGCAGAGAAACTCTGATTTGTCTCAGCAGTTTGCTTATTGGACGTTTGGGTGGTGGGTAGTGACAGATCTTTCTGAAGTTGGGTAACAAGCCATCTTTATGTTCATGGGGTTTCAAGGAAAAGTGGGGAGGTGGAGGGATTGAAAGTTGGAAAGTTTGTGTTGAGACCTCAAAAATATGTTCTCAGATCAGTTGGTGCGCTCAAGACCCATACAGGCACAGAGGGGCAATGCAGTATGAACAAGTTACTTACCTTTGGTAACGCCTTTTCTGGTGGATACACTAGCTACCTGTGGATTCCTCACTCATTGAATTTTCCCCATGCGCCAGCATCCGACAGAAATGTTCTCCTAGCTTCTGCACGTTGACGAGGACGTCAAAATTGCCCGGCTCCCACGCGACGCCGTCTGACGTCATACAGGCAATAAGAGGTCCTCGCCGGCGTGCTGACGTCAGTTATCAACATTTTTACGTGCCTTTGAGGCGAACAAGTAAATATTAACAAAACATATGTGATACGAACACATCAAATAAAATCTTATACCGTAATATTTAATTAAATTAAATAGAAAAGCATTTGTATAAATATGCATATATACAAAAATATATTCATATAATATACAAATATACAATAATAAATATATATATATATATATATATGGATATAAATAAACACAAGCATGTATACCATCTGCTTTAGTATAAACAAATCAACAACTTACAGGTGCTCACCCAAGTAAATCTTGGTAAGACCAGACAGGCAACGGGGAGGCGGGTGGGACTGTGAGGAATCCACAGGTAGCTAGTGTATCCACCAGAAAAGGCGTTACTGAAGGCAAGTAACTTGTTCTTCTGATGGATACAACTACCTGTGGATTCCTTACTCATTGAATAGAGTCCCAAAGCAGTACCGCACTCGGTGGAGGGTGCCTGAATGGTCAGACCAAGAAATCCTCACCTCCGAATCCAAGCAATAATGCTTTGCAAAAGTGTGGAGGGATGACCAAGTTGCGGCCTTGCAGATGTCAACCACAGGAACACCTCTAGCTAGGGCAGAAGAGGCCGACTTAGCTCTGGTAGAATGAGCTCTTATTCCATCAGGGGGTTCCTTCTTTGCCAGAGAGTAACACAGCTTAATGCAAAGAATGACCCACCTGGAGAGTGTTCTCTTGTGGACTGCCTTTCCTTTCCTCTTTCCCACGTACCCGATGAAGCGCTGATCTTCCAATCTGAACTCCTTCCTTCTATCGACGAAGAAGCTCAGTGCTCTTCTCGGGTCCAGACGATGCAGTCTTTCTTCCTCTTTCGAAGGATGAGGTGGAGGATAAAAAGAGGAGAGTGTAATAGACTGACCCATATGGAAGGGTGAAACAACCTTCGGCAAGAAAGCAGCCTTAGTCCTCAACACCACCTTATCCCCATAAAAGGATGTGTACGGGGGCTTAACAGAAAGAGCCTCTATCTCACTCACCCTTCTAGCCGAAGTAATTGCAACAAGGAAAACAGTTTTTAGAACCAATAGCCTTAAGGGGCAAGAATACATTGGCTCAAACGGTGAGCCCATAAGAAATGTTAAAACTAGGTTCAAATCCCACTGAGGCATAATGAAAGGAGTGGGAGGATATCTATTAGTCAGGCCCTTTATGAACCTCAAAACTAATGGGGATTTAAATAAAGAGGGTTGGTCAGGCAGACACAGAAAGGCTGACAGGGCCGACAAATAGCCCTTAACTGTCGCAACTGCACAACCCCTCAGTGCCAAGGATAACGCGAAAGACAAAATGTCTGATAAGTGGGCACGTAAAGGATCAATTTGTTTCTCTCCACACCAATTCACAAATTTAGCCCACCTGCTAGAGTAGATAGATTTAGTGGAGTGTCGCCTGGCCGATAAAATAACCTCCACCACCTCGGATGGGAGAGAAAAGGAACTCAGGTTGCCCTGTTCAATCTCCAGGTATGAAGGTGTAGGCTCTGGAGGTGGAGGTGTAAAACCTGCCCCTGCGATTGTGAGAGGAGATCTGCCCTGTGAGGGAGACGGAGCGGGGGGGCACAGTGAGAGTTGGAGAAGATCTGAATACCACACCCTTCTTGGCCAATCCAGAGCTATTAAGATGACTTGGGCCTGGTCTTGGCGAATTTTCCTCAGAACCCTAGGAATCAAGGGTATGGGGGAAACGCATAAAGCAACTGGCCGTACCAGGACATCTGAAACGCGTCCCCCAACGTTCCTTGCACCGGATACTGGAGGCTGCAGAACAACGGGCAGTGCGCGTTCTCCCGAGTGGCAAAAAGATCTACCCGAGGGAATCCCCACGTCCGGAAGATGTACAGGGTTAGATCTGGATGAAGACGCCACTCGTGATCGGTCGAGAAGTGCCGACTGAGACTTTCCGCACACTCATTCAAGACTTCGGCCAGATGGTTTGCTACCAAGCAAATCCGATGGTCCCTTGTCCAGGACCATAGCCGAAGAGCTTCTCTGCAGAGAAGGTACGGCCCTACTCCTCCCTGCTTGTTGATGTACCACATCGCTGTAGTGTTGTCCGTCAGGACCAGGACTGACTGACCACGAAGGGAAGGGAGGAAGGCCTTGAGAGCCAGATGTATCGCCTGCAATTCCAACAGATTTATGTGAAACATCTGTTCCACTGGAGACCAATGACCTTTGACCTCCAGGTCCCCCAGATGAGCTCCCCACCCTAGAGTGGAAGCATCCGTTATCACTGTGGCCACTGGAGGAGGCAGCGAGAACGGCCTTCCTTGGGAAAGGTTGGCGACCGCAGCCCACCATCGAAGATCCACTGCAGCGTCTCTGGAAATCTTTACCGATCCCTCGAGATCCCCTTTGTGATGAGACCACTGTTTTCAGAGGCACCACTGAAGAGCCCTCATGTGCCAGCGTGCATGAGTGACCAACAGAATGCAAGAAGCAAACAGACCGAGCAGACGAAGGACCTTGAGGACTGGAATGACCGCTCCACTTTGAAACATTGGAACCAACGCCTGAATGTCCTGAACTCGCTGGGGCGGAGGAAAGGCACGATTCAATGTTGTGTCCAGTACCGCCCCTATGAACAGGAGACGTTGAGAGGGCTCTAGGTGAGATTTGGGCACGTTCGCCGAAAAGCCCAGATCGAACAACAACTGGGTTGTCGACTGCAGGTGATGCAGTACAAGCTCCGTAAACTTGGCTTTGATCAACCAATCGTCTAGGTAAGGAAATACCGCTATACCCTTCCTCTGAGCTCTGCTGCAACCACCGCCATCACCTTCGTGAAGACTCGAGGTGCTGAAGTAAGACCAAAGGGAAGGACCGCAAACTGATAGTGTTGCGAACCCACCACAAACCGGAGATACTTCCTGTGCGACTTGAGTATCGGGATATGAAAGTAAGCACCCTGCAAGTCGACAGACACCATCCAATCTCCTTCGTTCAACGCCAAAAGCACCTGTGCTAGGGTCAGAATCTTGAACTTTTCCTGTTTGAGGAACCAATTCAAAATCCTCAGGTCCAGGATTGGTCTCAACCGACCATCCTTCTTGGGGATCAGGAAATATCTTGAATAACAACCCTGACCCCTCTCCTGCTCTGGAACCAACTCCACTGCACCCTTTGAAAGGAGGACTAGAACCTCCTGTTCTAGCAACAGGAGATGTTCTTCCGAACAGAAGGATGGATGGGGCGGGATGGGGGGTGGAAACTCCCGAAAGGCCTTTCCCCACAATACTGGTGACCCAGGAGTCCGATGTTATTGCCTCCCACATGTGGAGAAAGTACATTAACCTCCCCCCTACAGGAGTAGTATGCAAAGGAATTGGTGGATGACTAAGGCTACTTTCCATGCTGTACCCCTCCGGAGGAAGAGGCAGAGTGCTGCTGGGCGGCCCCTCTAGTTCGAACCCTACCCCTCCCCCTGTACGATTTATAGGTGAGGGCAGGGGTGGCTTGCTGTTGAAACCTGCCCCGAAAGGAGGAACCACAACCATACTCCCTAAACCTTCTGAATGATCGAGAAGAAACAGAGGAGGAGGCCTGTAAGCCCAAAGATTTTGCTGTGGCTCTACTTTCTTTAAATCTTTCAAGGGCAGAGTCCGCCTTTGACCCAAAAAGTTTATCCCCATCAAAGGGTAGATCAAGCAGGGCCGACTGAACATCTGGTGAAAAACCTGAAGAACGAAGCCAGGCCTGTCTCCTCGTAGCGACAGTGGTGCCCATAGCCCTGGCTACAGAATCAGTTGTGTCCAGCCCTGACTGGATTACTTGGGTCGCCGCAGCCTGAGCATCCGACACAAGGCCCAACACTTCCTGAGGCAATCCTGAAAGAGATGACTTGACCTCCTGCATAAGGGCGTAGATGTATCTGCCCAAGATACAGGTGGCATTCGTGGTTGTCAAGGGCCATACTACAAGAAGAGAAAGTATTTTTTGAAGACTGGTCCATCTTTTTAGAGTCTCTGTCCAAAGGCACACCCGGAAAGGAACCTGGGGCAGTACATGAGGAACATGAAGCTTGCACAACCAAGCTTTCTGGAGTCGGTGCCTCGACAAAAAACCTGGATCCGCAGGAGACACACAATATCTGCTCGCTACTGTCCTGTTTACAGCCGTAGATGTGACTGGCTTTTTCCAAATCTCCATAATTGGATCAAGGAGAGCCTCATTAAAAGGCAAAAGAGGTTCTGCAATAGCTGAGGCCGGATGTAGTACTTCCGTCAAGATGTTGGGTTTTGCCTTAGCCACTGGGAGGGGAAGGTCTAAAAAATCAGCTGCTTTCCTTAAAACAGAGTGGAAAGAAGCAGCCTCCTCTGTATATTCCCCAGGAGATGTCAAGTCCCACTCCGGGTAAGTGTCCAAGCCACTAGCCGTGTCCAAACCATGAAGATCTGTCAGAGGCTCCTCAATCTCACCTTCCTCCAAGGCCTGCCTGCTATACTCACTATCCTCAAGGAGGCGAAGAGCTAGCCTCCTAGAATGAAGCCTGGCCTCGATCCTTGGCGTCGACAAGGCGTCCGCCGAAGTCGATGACCTCACCTGACACTGATCCTCTGATCCATCCGACGCCGGATCAATCGGCGCCGTGGGCTTTTGCCGGGACAGCAGTCCTCATCCGAGTCACAGGTCTTGTAGGCGACGACAAAGGAACTGGCGCTGAGCCAGCACCTCCCATTGGAAGGAAGGGCATGAAAGGTGCCGGTCGTAAAGGAGCCGGAGCACCCATATTAAAAGCCAATGGCCCCGAAGGACCAGCCGGACCACCACCTGGAGCCATCTGTTGAAAAATGGCAAATATCGCATTAAGAAATGCGGAACTATCAGCACCTGGCGCCAGGAATGATGGATATTGTGGAGCCTGCGCCCGAGGTGATAACGGCGCCGGCCCCGGCATCTCTGATGTAGGTGAAAACTCAGGATCCTGTTGAGGCACGACCTTGAAAACAGACGGCGGAGACGTCGGAGAAGTTGGAGGCGTCTGCGGCTGAGGAGTGATGGTGGGACCAACCTCCCATGTCTTACGGCGCCGAACCGAAGGCGACCTCAAGCGTGAACGCTCTCTACTGGAACGGTGTCGAGATTCACGATGGCGCCGGGAGTCACAGTGACGTCGATGAGATTTCGGTGAAGACGATCTGCGCCGGTGCCGCTTTTCCTTCTTTTTGGACTTCGCTTAAAACAGCTTCACCTCCCGTTCCTTCAACGCCTTAGGATTCATGCGTTGACAGGATTCACATTTCTCCACTTCATGGTCGGAGCTCAGACACCACAAGCAATCCACATGTGGGTCTGTCACCGACATCTTGCCTCCGCACTCTCTACAAGGCTTAAAGCCCGACTTTCGCTGTGACATATTGATAGAAACAGTAACTGTAACTACGCAGAAGAAACAGTTGCTCCCTCAAAGAATAACCGTCGCTCGAAGGCACCGAAAAAAGGGAACTGACGTCAGCACGTCGGCGAGGACCTCTTATTGCCTGTATGATGTCAGACGGCGTTGTGAGGGAGCCGGGCAATTGTGACGTCCTCGTCGACGTGCAGAAGCTAGGAGAAAATTTCTGTCGGATGCTGGTGCATGGGGAAAATTCAATGAGGGAGGAATCCACAGGTAGTTGTATCCATCAGAAAGAAGATCATTAGAGCCAAAAGGATAAGACCCATGGACCAAAACATAGGTCTTAAAATACGTTCTTGGAACGTGAATACCCTGGGTGATGGAGTAACAAGAGGAATTGTGGCTCAGTACTTGAAACAGCAAGCTCCAGATATTGTACTTTTACATTAAATAGCTGGTGGGGCCAGCATGTATCCCTAGCACATGCAAGGCTGTCACAGGAGGGCAAGGGGTTTGGTATTCTTGTGAGGAAAAACAACCCTTTCTATATAAGCAAGAAATGGCTAGAATGCTTTATTTGGATACATGGAGAAAAGGGAAAACAAAGTATCACAATAATTAATCTATATGCACAACCCAGAATTCAACAAAGGGTCTTAAAGAAAGTGGGGTATATAATTCAAGAAGTTGTCTCTCTGCTTCAAATAGTGTGAGGGCACTTCAACGATGTTATGATGTTAGAGATAGGTCAACCAACCAAATGACATGCCCATCACAAGCTACACATCTCTCACAATTCGCTAGGGCCATGGGACTCGGTGACATGTTGAGATTGGAACACCCTAGAGAAAGACAAGAATGTTCAAGAATAGCTCTACCAGATGGACCAGCTTGAAAGGACAGTGTGTGGGCTGTTTTTTTCTGGTCCCATACCTATCCAGGGGACTAGGAAACACAGCCCACACTGGCACTTTCAACCTGGCCAACATAGGACATGAATGACCTTGCACATAATACATAATAATACCAGTGTAGAGTTAGGTTAGGATTAGGGTTACAAAATCGAAATTTACCATTGTACAGTATCATTGTGAGTTAATTTCCAAATAAAGCTGTGCATATTGTGTATGGGCTATTAATACGCCTGTCTCGTTTTCTGGTGAAAACTGTAGTCTCCACCCATCTAGGAATCACTTCAGCCCCCTCTGTTGGTTGGTAGTGCCTCTTAACCATTAGAAGCCCATCCGAGAAGTTTCGGTAACACAAATATCTCAAGAACAAATGTTATCATCAGTAATGTCTACTGAATAGAATTATTTCTTCATGCCATGTTTGGTGTAACCCGTTAGCATTTTTTGCGGTAGTAAAGAGCAGACATTTCTGTCTGACATAAAATGTGAAATGCTACTTTTCAGCATCCTAATAACTTTGTCCTCTCATTGGCTAATCTGCATTGTGTTCAGTGTCCTGGAATATAGTCTGGTGAGAAAAATATGCAGAGGAAGCGTGAAGAGCTGGGAGGGATTCACGAGTACTTGAAGAAGGTTATGTCACGGTTGTGAATGGTGATGGCATAGTGCAGCAAGGCGTCGACGAGCATGAGGTGTAATAATTTTGCTGATGAGTGCATGATGACAGCAGGGTGGTAATTTCGGGTGCTGGATGTGCCTTGGTGACGGGAAAGTGTGTGGTATTTGGTGGCTGTGTGAAGAGGATGGAAATAACATGATATTTGTGTGCTGGCAGGCAGCGCAATGCTAAGTATCCAAAGTCTGAGAGATCTACTGGCCAGTAGCCCTTTCAGGTCCAAACAGGACCAAACAAAAATCTTTTGCATAGTCAAACTCCCACTGCTACAGATGCGTGGGGTGGGTAGAACGTCTGGGAAACTGGCAAAAGTGGGTGAGGTGACAAAGAAACTCTACTACCTGTGTGAACTAGCCCCTATGATGGGTGGACACGTAACCCTATGCTGCAGAGGTTGCTACAGGGCACTTAAGGGTAGGTTCTACAGTGTCTGGCCTATTCAGAATGGCGAGAGAGTGAGAACATTTTTGGGCATCTGTTAATTACTTAGGACAGTGGTTCACAACTTTTGACTTCTATGGACCCCCACTTTATCATTACTGGAACCCCGGGACCCCCACTGAATCATTATTAGAATCCAGGGAACCCCCCCCCCCCACTGAGACAATACTTAAAGCTGTGAACCTAATATGTAAAAAAAAAAATATTTTCTAAGCAGTCGCTGACCCTCTGAGGAGGCTTCGCGGACCCCCAGAGGTCCATGGACAAAAGGCTGGGAACCACTGACTTAGGAGATGCTGTTTCCATGACGTTATGTACTTTGGTCGCTAAGATGGACTGTTTGATTTTGGCCAGGTTGACCTACTCAGGGTGGCAGAAGGACAGGGAAATTCCTGGTCTGCACTGATTGGCCTAATTAACAGCAGGTCAGTTGACCCAATGCTGCTTTGTGTACTGGATATACTAAGTTGATAGTTTTGGCCAGACTCGCCTCGTCAAAGTAGTTACTGTGAGTAGCTGTTTTTTAAGTGTCCAATGACACCCTCTGTCACAGTGGTCGCTGGAGCACATTGGGAGGTTGTCTTGTGCCTATTGCCCTATTCAGTTTGGTGGGAGGAGTAACGTTTAGTACGAAGCCGCCTGAGACTTTCTATACTTCGTCTTTGAAGGAGACGCACAAGTGGATGTAGAAGCACAGGGGCTTGACACTGGTGTTGAGTGCCGAAAAAGTCATGGAGCTGCATACTTTGCGCCATTGTGATATGTTGAAGATTGTCCCTGTTGATGGTGATGATTTCAGTCTTTCAGAGATTTAACTTGAGGTAGACAGCAGTTAACCAGAATTGGATGGTGCCCAAACAGGACTTTCGAAGAAATATATCAATTACTAGTGATGCACCGAGCCCACACAGTGGCCACACAGTGTGTCCTTTGCAGACTGGTGTATGGTGGAATGTCTGAGTAGTTAAAACTGATCATAGTTATTGCCCACAAAATCCACAAAAGAACAGCCAGAATAGTAACAAAAACTAAAAGTTGGCAACCCGCAATACACAATTAACTTTATAAGTATTTTATTTAGGATTTTCAGATTAACAATACAGAAAAAGCAAATACCAAGGAGCAACCACTATCAAAGATAGTTTGCTCAGGTGGGTGAGGGGAGACAGATGGGAAATTAACATACCCATTTGCATCCTACATGGCCGTCTATAATATTCAAAAGATCTAGTTGGGACATCAGTACAGAACCTATTAAAATTATCGAATCCCACACAATTAGAGATTGCCACAGGTCAGTCACAGAAGCAGATACAAGGCATAGTTGCCGCAGGGTGATTCCCTGAGTGATCACCAAACATGCCAATAGGCTTGGCATGTTATTTCGCAGCAGGAATAGCATGAGACTTTAATTACAGGTTAATTGTAAGTAAGAAGCTTTTAGTGGGCTCCAGATATCTTTGGGCTACAGTGTTAGCTGCATCAGGTCAGCATATAGTCCATCTATTCATTACAATAAACAAGGGAGCCCAGCCACGTTTTAAACTTCAGGGCTCTTCCCCTGCTCCAGTGCAGGCTACCTGCCCCTTTGCCAGCAGAAGCACCAGAGCAAAAAATAATCTAACTTAAAAGAGCTATTTTGGGTCCAGGGGCTCCTCACAATCAATCATATTGGTGATGGTGGGCATTATCTTTTACCACTATGTTTGGACGCTAATACATGACTAGGCCAGATGCAGGTTGCAGAAATGTATAATGGATGATATGCAATCTGCTACTTGGGGAGATCAGACCATTCTGAGAGCAGCAGAACCTCAGCATCTCAGATAATGGCACGCCCAGTTTCCGCTCCCACCTAGTTTTTGCCACTTGAGCTGCCAAAGGGACCATTTGCTGAGCTGTATGATATAAATTAGAAAGTAAGTGCTTAGGGTTTGTGGCCAGTAGGAGTCTTCCCAGTGTCTGAAATGTGATGGGTTCAACAGAAAAAGCAGGGAATGTCGACCTGCACAAGCCACACAGACAGTATTACAAACATATATCCAAGCGGTATAGAGGAGATCTCCTATGAAGTTGTGAATGTAACAGAGGAGCCATTTTTGTATAGATTGCACCAATGACCCACAATCTGTTAATTGAGAGATCACCTTAGATTAATGAGTAACAAGCAGCAGTGGATGATAGCTGGTGTGCAGCTGGAGGAGGGGACGAGTAGAGTACATCTAGATCCACCCGTTCTCCGAAGCAAAGCCCATTCCATGCTTTATGGTACATGCGGCAGTATCAACTACTGGTGAGGGATGGGTGTACCGACCAACCACTGTAACAGGATAAGCGCTGAACTATCCCTTTCAGCTGCCAAATGTGGCATGTAAGGGATGGGTGATGCCAATAATATGCAAAATGTGCCTGTGCGCGCAAACAGCATAACTCTGGAGCGGGGACCTTGAAGCTGCCATGATGGAACGATACCCAATTAAACTGATTACGATCACAGCAAGCAGCAAGACAGAAAGTGGCTGCACACAAGCGAATTGTTGAGTGGGTGGAGGTGCAAAAGTGGCTTCTGCTTGTGTCCCTCTCCTACTTCACTATTTGGCGAGTGAAGGAGAGACAGGGAGGAGCAGACTATAGCCCAGACTACAGAGATGCTGAACACTATTCTGAGAGCAGCTTTTTTTTTTTACTATAAGGCCGAGAATAAATCAACCACCAAATGCTAAAAACTAACCACAGAAATTCTTAATTCAAACCCTATTACATCACAACCCATTGTACACGAATGTCTGCGTTGTGGAATGCATAATTGTTTGTACAGGAATGGGTTCTATCCAGTACAAAAACTATGTTTTAAGGTGTTTCCCAGTTTGTATGTGTTCTGTAGAATGCAGCACACATGCAAGGAGAGAAAAACAAGGAGAAATTAAATAATTCTCCTCGTTATGCTTGATTGGGCCAAGAGGTCAGCCACTTCAGACATTGGCTTTATTGCCCTATGAATGAAGGCCTTTTTCTGATCACACGCACCTCCACCTGAAAATTAGTGTGCTTCAGTGCCAGGATTTTTTCTTTCATTTCTTTCTTTCTCATCTTTTTATTTTCATTATTTTTAGAGCATACTACAGCTCCCATGACAGTGCTAACAGGCGTCTTGCTCGCTGCTAATTTAATATACAGTGTGCGTCACCCTGCATTGACCACAGCCTGGTGAACATTCCACCATCATGTAATGTAATTGGCCACAGTTTCACTGATTTACCTTACAGGTTGGCAACTACATTGGTTCTAAATGTGGTGGCCATGTTGGAAATTCAAAATATTAAAACACCATGTACGGCCTGAGGCTGCTACATTTATTTTATTTGTTAATGCAAACATAAGCCTGTTGTGTTTAGCTGGCAGCTCGTTTTCTTTTTTTACTTTTACTATTTTAATTTACCTTGCATATGTTGTTGACTTCGTGTGTGAGACTATTTTGGGTGTGTAAGTGGATGAATGCAAGAATTAGTAGGTGGATGAATGGATGCATGATCACTAAGATGAGTAACAGAGTGCATGTATGCTAACTTATCAAATGTCTAACCCTATCATTGACTGAAAAAGCACTTTCATTTAAAGCCAGATGTATAGGATTGCCAATGCTTGTTTCCTTCTTTGCCGTCCTATGGACTGGTACAAATTTGAACTAAACCAACTAGGAAGAAAGGGCGGACAAAGCTAAGCGTTTTGACAGCCAATCCACTCCAGGTCTTTAAAACCCGTGGCGCTTGACTGCCAAACTCATGTTAATCCCTTGCCCATATGCCCCCAAAAAAGGAGCTATGCATTGTTTAATGAAGTTAGTTTTATTGACTGCTGCAACTTCCCACTTAATTGTGTTACCTTTCTTAGTACAGCTTCATTTTCCTTTAGTTTTGACGTGTCACTTCCTAATTTGTAACAAAACCCTTTCCCCTCCACTCACAAAGGCCAGTGGCAGTATGCGCCTAAAGGAAACAAAATGCAAATGGAATGAAATTTGGGTTTCGGTTTAATTTATTGAAAGACAAGGAGAATGATATCTCTGTAAACATGTACTGCACTATCACCATAAAAACAGTCATGAAATGTAAACTAAAGTTCATGCCCTCCCACAAAAACATAAAAACAGGATTCATCTAGAAGGCATCCAGTCATTGCTGTGCCCTTCCCATCTATGGAAAGTCCAACCCTGCTCCTCGCAAACAGCAAATTAAGACAAGGATTTCAGGGGAAAATCAGGCTTCATATTAGTTTCACAAGTTATGGTGTTTTGTTTACTTCCTTTTCTTTAGCAGGGTCTTGATGATCCGAATTTAGGTCCAAGTGTATCATCATTTTGAATAGCGATTACCTAATTGCGATTTTCTGCCAATTGCAATTAGGTAATCGCTAGTTAAATGTATGAAACTCCAGGATTTTCATTTAGCGTTTCCTAATGGCTAGCAAATCGACCTACCTCATTAATATTCATGAGGTAGGTTGCAGTTTGCGACCCATTAGGAAACGCTAAAATCACAGGGATGGTGGTCTGCTGGGCTCAGCCGACCACCATGTCTGTGATTACTTTTAAAAAAACAATCTTTTTTTTTTAATGCAGCCCGTTTTTCTTAAACAAAAACGGGATGCGTTTAAAAAAGGACAATGTAAAGTTTTTTTTTTCATTTTTGAAGAGTAGGCAGTGGTCCGTGGGGCCACTGCCTGCTCTTAAAAAACGATTTCCCCATTCATTCACAAAGGGCAAGGGGTCCCTTCGAGACCCCTTTCCATTTGTGAATGGATTACCACCTACTTGAAGTAGGTGCTAAAATACGATGTTTTGCGACCGCATTTCGGTCACAGAACATTCCTACATACTGCTGCAATTTGGTATTAGGAAGGGACGCCCTTGACACACCCCTTCCTAATACCAAATCGGTATGTATGCACAATTCCAAATTCCGATTTGGTAACGTTACTGAATCGCGAATTGGAATTCATATATACCAAAATGCATTTTTGCAGGTTTGCGACCGCAAAAATGCCTAATACATATGGCCTGATATGTTCTATGTATATGAAGGCGAAAACAAAAAAACTAAAAAAGAACAAATCTCGAAAGTCATGAGCATCAAATATCAGGTTATTGTTGACAGACAAACGTCACCTGAAAGTTTAACTTTTTCTTTACTGCCCGTTCCCTAAATTTCAAAGAGTCCAAAAATTCACTGGCGCCACAATAATCGATTAACGGTGTAACTTGAGGCTGCGTACCGATGTCCTGGAGTTTTTACTTGTGCAATCCCTGTTTTATGTTACTTGAAACCTTAATGTAATGCTGTTACAGTATTGTTATGTAATTGGGTATCTGACAGGCTATTCCAACAAAGCATTGGCGAACCAAAGTTAACGCAACTC
Organism: Pleurodeles waltl; assembly: GCF_031143425.1. NCBI lineage: Eukaryota > Metazoa > Chordata > Amphibia > Caudata > Salamandridae > Pleurodeles > Pleurodeles waltl. Next base: position 902,349,856 of record NC_090450.1, read on the forward strand.
AAGTAGATTGATGTATGTCAGCCTTTCCCCAGAGGTCTCTGGTTGTACTGTGCATACTCATAAACTGAGAATAAAACAGCGCCCGCGCCAGTCAATGTCCCAGTTCTCCAGAAAATAAAGGCTCAGCAGTTAATTGGGTTACCCACCACAGGAAAAGGTGGGCTGAGATCCGCTGTCTGGTTACCTACAGTGCCAAGTAGACAGAGAGTGAGAAACACAGCGCGCTCAAGTTTACTGATGTCCAAAGAATCACAGAACGTGGAAGGAGCCACAGTTCTCTGCTTAGCTACTGTCCCAGGTATACAGAAAGTGGCAGAAACCACAGCCCCTCTCTGGATACCTAGGGGTCAACAGAGTGAGAAACTCCACACCACTCAGGTTAGTTACTTCTCTTTGTACACCGTAGGTGAGAAATACCACTGCTTACTTGTTGGCTATTGTCCAACATATACAGATACCTCGCAGTCTGCTGGTTTGCTCATGGCCCAGGACCATAGAGAGTGTGAGGCATGTATGTGATTAAGTTTCCATGAACTCAGAAAGGGAGTGACATAAAAGCTCTCTTGTTAGCTACCCTTCCAGGGACACAGAAAGTTTGAGTCACCACAGCCCTCCGTTGGTTATTTCCCTGCTCGCATAGAAAGTGGGAGACAGCACAGCTTTCTGGTAACAGTCCTAAGTACACATAGAATGAGTGATGCCCCTGCGTCATGCTGTCCCAAGTACACAGAGAATGGGAGATAGCATAGCACACTCTAGAAACTGTCCACAGACAGTGGGATGCGCCACAGCTCTTTGGTTAGCTACAGCCCCACAGCATTCTGCTTTACTGTTGCCGCAAGTACACTTAGAATGAGACCCACCGCAGAACTCTGGTTTGAACTCTGGCTACTATCCCAAAAAACGATGAGAATGAGCCATAGTGCAGCACATCCTCGTTAGAACTGTACCTAGACGTTGGGAGACACCACAGCTTTCTGGGTGACCACAGTTCCAAGTGCACTTAGAATTAGATGCCACAGCACCCTGGTCAGCTGCTGTCTCAAGTACACAGAGGATGAGAGATAGCACAGCACACTCGCTTTACAACTGTCCTAAGTATCTAAATAGTGGAGGCACCAGAGCCGCCTGGTTAGCAACTGTCCCACGTACACTGAGGTGAGAGATACCACAGCAGTCTGGTCAGCTGCTGTCTCAAGCTCATTTAGAATAAGAGATACCGCTGCACTCTGGTTAGCTACTGTCCAAGGACACATGGAGTGAGACATACCACAGACATCTGGTTCGGTGCTATCCCCAAAACACAGAGAATGAGACACAGTGCACCACACTCTAGTTAGCAACTATCACAAGTACATAGAAAGAGAGAAACACCACAGCTCTCTGGTTATCCACTGCCCCACATGCAAAGAGTGAGAAACACCAGAGTCCTTTGTTTTGTTACATTCTCAGGTGCGCTCTTCAAGGCCCCACTGCCCCACGCAGATGAAGGTGGGTGAAGACTGTGGAGCAGTGGACCAGGAAATACCCTTCAGCCCATCAGTGCTGATTGTTACATGCAAACACAGTGTGCATCCTCATTACTGTCCCCACTGAACAATGCCAAGGTGTCTTTGGTATCGTCGAAACTGCAGTAAGAACTGAAATACCAGAATTACTCACTTTGTAAACAATAAACGCGAGTCTTCAGCTAGCGCAGAAGCACAGAGCCAGTCGGCCAAAGGTCCCCTCCTTCATGCTATCTGAACGTGCACATGTGTAATGCTGCCTCTGCTGGCCAGGCAGTCTCTGGCAGACTCAATCAAAGACAGCCTGAGTGTTCAACCCATACAGTGCTTGGTTTGTAAATCACCATAGCTGACCCCTAATAAAATATGTCTTACCTTATCTTACAGGTATTCACAGCCCTGCAGTGGATCCAGTTTTTGATGGCCACTCTAAGGTATTTATAAGACCTTCTTGCATATTTAGCACTAACCATCCCTCCTCAGGATTGTTTACTATTCTCGAAAAAAATGTACTTCAATAACTGTCAACCGTGTGGCTGAAAAATGAAATGAGTGGGTGGTATAGGAAAGTGATGTCGAACCCTGGCCGGTATTTCACTGGGTAGAGTGAGTCTGTGATAGGGTGTGTCAGCATATAATGATGAATCTTTGAATGAATACAGTGATCACTTGTGCAGTCTTACTATGATCCTATTTAACTGTACTCACTTTATCGACCTTGGAGTGGTAATGTGGGAGTTGGCTCTGCAGGGATTTTAACTTATATGCAGCAAGTCACACTCAAATGTCAGCACTGAGCAATTAACTTACCAGTGGAAAGATGCTATTTAAGAGTCATTCCCTTCCAAGCGCTATGTCTTGCCTATCCTAGCAAACATATTTATTTGGGTATGGGCCAAGTGATTGCTGAAGTACATTTTTAAATGTGGTTATCCTGGACATCAATCCATCAAAAAGCCAGGAGTAGCAGAAGTAACATTGTTTACCCTATGTCTAGAAAATGGAACACATGTCTCACTCTTAGTCTTCTAGTTGCTGCTGTGGGGAAGGTCAAGCCGTGCAAACTACAGTAATTAAACACACATCTTGGAGAACTGTTTATATTTAGTTCCGGCTACTCCGTTAACTATCTGTGAGATCAGGGGTGGCAAATGCTTCAAAAAGGAGAAAGCAGGAGGCAGCAGATGATATCTCTGACTACGCCTACTTGACTTCCATTGTGTGTATAATCTAATGAACCCCATTCTGAGGCAGATTAGAAAAAACACTTGAATCAAATAACCCACAAATTATATTCCGGTGGATCCTCTTCTATGAGAAAATAAAGGAACTTTCTAAGATCCTGATTAACAATCAGTTATACACCTAATTCCAATTTAGGTGGACAAAAAGCACAATTTATGAAGGTAAATTTCCAAATCTGATCACCAGGATTGATGGAAATTTACTCTTGCACAGTACATTTATGAATGGAGAAATACCACCAGTATGTTATTATTTCTGAAATATAAATTTACGGATTACAGCTGGTTTGTGGGCATTCCACTGAGATCCTAGCTGCAAGTAGAACACCTATATACCCATACATTTTATTACTATTTGCATATCTCTTGCAGATAGTTTGCACCATGGAAATCCTTCCAAATGTATTCTTGTCAAAGTCATTGCTAGGCTGCGATCTGATAGGAACATCCCAGTTTTTAAAGTTGTGTACAGGAACTGGTTTCTCCTTAGGGTAAATAATTTTCCTCTAGCCAAACAAAACATTAAAAGTTAATGTAAAACTGCATATTTGTGTCACACCTACACGCAAGGAATATTCCATCTGGATTTTGAATGCATAAATGTTAAGCAGCAGTGCAGTAAATTATATCTACGATGGGGTAGATTTCCTTCAGGACTCATGGCATAATTTTAAATCCCATGGAAGCCCAAATTCTGCTGCAAATGTGGGAGTAAAATCCGTCTGGCAAATCCTTAATGGATAAAGTTTCAAACAATGTAAAAAAGGTACTGTTATTTCCTGATAAGTTTCTTTCACTGTCAAGGAAATTTGACTCCTGTCTAATTACTTAGCTGTTATGCACATATCCCAATCTGGTATTGAACTACTCACACTTGGATTTGTAGTCTTTGTTTTGTCATTGGTATTTTGGAAATACTTATACAATATACTGTCATAATCTACCTATCTCTGGTTAGACCTAATTGCTCATGCTCTTTCCATAAGGTTACCAGATCTCTAAGTCAAAGGAGACACCATATTCTGGATTAGTTTTGCCTTCTTGAATTCACTGCAATTTAGAATTTATATTCCCATGGCTGAATTAGAGTGAACAAGGCCTTCAACTTTCTGATAGTATTGAGTTGTTCAATAAATATCTAAAACTGAAACATGATTCCCTGATGATGAGGAATGAAATTGAGGAAATATTCCTACGATGAACTCCAGTTTTAATCAAGCCAAACTCAATAAATTAATCATCTATGGACATGCCACCGTCGACTCTGTCCTCAAACACAGCAATAAACAAGAAAAGAGCTATTCCCAAACAGATGAAAATAGTTCCAAACTGCAGTGTTATTGGAATAGTTTATAAATGGCTTACTAAATTTCAACTCCAGTACTTCTGTGAATTGAACCATGAATCTTCATTAATTATATCACATCTTGTGCTGTTTTTGAAAGATTTGTTCGTAATCCTCATGAATTCATGTTCTAACAAATATTCATATTCAACAAATTAAAGTTGTATCAATCCAATCCTCTTGTGATTTGAACCATGAATGTGTATTAATTATATCACATCTTGAGATGTTTTGAAAGACCTGTTCACAATCCTCAAGAACTCATATTCTTACAAATATTCATATCCAACAAATTAAAGTTGTAGGAATCCAGAACAGAATATGTACTACACATTAGTTTTATGTTTCACGTTCCATGGTTTTTGTGCATAGGTCGTACCCTATCTATTTGGGAAGAACTGTTTTCCTGTTGAAAAGGAAAGATATGCAGATCTAACATGATATTGTATGATCATGGATGCTGTGCATGATGGAAGCAGACCAATAGGCATCTCTTTCACATGGTGTCCTGCTGTGGCGTGATCCTGCTCTATTTTGTAGCAGAGGTAGATAGTGCAGTGACCCTTCTGGGTGACTGGGTTTCTAATTTGCTTCCAGGGGCTGCGCTTGATTCACGGGCCATGGGTCACTATGAGTCACTTGTCAGTGTATTTCACTGTCTTCACTCTTTGGGACTTCTATGCTGCCTCAGCGGTCACCATTCCCCATGACCTGGTAGAGAGCAGATTCTAAGTAATTTCACTGTATGCAAGAATTGGTGGCATTGATAGCAAAGACCTAATAGGTCATTCATAACCTTGGTGACTTCAAATATGGGAAACAGAATAAATAATAATAATAACTAATAAAAATAATAATATAGAAGACGATGTTTCCCACCTAGTGATCACTTCTGGTCATTGAGCTGTGTTCTTCATGGTAAACACAAAGCATTAATGAATAATTTAATGAGGATGCAGGCACACAGACTGGAAGGTATACTATCACAGAGTGGGAAGATGTGATAAGCCAAGGCTCTCGCATATCTTCCCACACTCGGCTTCAGTGTGGTACAGCTGAAAACACATCACATTGATGCACAATAAAATGCTTTATAGAAAAGCAGGACTGCTGTTTTTGATTTTACTAATCCCTTGTAGCCCCATATGGCTTGTATAGTATTTTAAATTTATTTATAGTGTTTTTACAGGCAAAGCTAGCCCCGACTGCAACATAGCGCATCACACAGGACTGCACCTATGCATAATGTAACTATGAAGAAAGGAATAAAGGGGGGATTAGAGAGGAAGTCGGAGTTAGACTTTGGGGTTTATTCTGAAGAGATGTCTTTAAATTTTCCCAAAGCACAGTAAGCTGGTACGTTATGTGACGTAATGATGATCTATCAACATGCACACATTTGATGTTGACATATCTTTTTCTTTCCAGTATTATAGGTTCCAGCTCAATAATTGTATATGCAGTGTTTCAACGCTCAGTGAGATCCCCAGAGGTAAGAGGCATGCATGGCTCTTCGCCTGTTTGTGGCTGTTAATATTGTACTAATGCAGGCATAAAATAACATGCCAGTAGTTCTTTTTATCAATGATGTGGAGCGGCACAGACCTGATACTTAGCCAGTAGTCTTCTCTAGCTCTGTATCTAAATGAGCAACAGTCATTAGTGGAGGAGAAACAAATCTCTCTCGCTCTCTCTTTTTCACTCCTCTCCCCTCCTTCATTCCAAAAGCACCATAATTGTTTCAAGGGTGTATGGAAATGCTGCAGTGGGAGGGATGTCTGCACATGAAAATACATATTCATTTGAGCAGAAAAACCTAAGATGCCCTGGCACTTAAATATTCTCTACTTTCACAGATATTCACTTGCAAAGAAATCAATTTTGTGGCTTCCTAAAAATGGGTAGCTTTATGTTTGTGGCTTGTACTAATAGCTTAGTGACTCAATTCAGTAGTTTATTCCATATCCCATTATTAGAAAGCAAAGGAATTCTCTGAAAGCACAAGGATCTATAGACTCATACTAATCAGTACAGGTCAAATAGATGCGTGTTCTGGGGCACTCCCTTTTGTCCTGACACAAATAAGGGTGTTAGGACATTATATTCTCTAAACACCCAACACATTGTTTTTATCTATATAGGGGCACCCAGGATTAAAGGAATACCTGGTTAAACCTCTAGATATTTTTTTAAGATCCCAGTAAATGAATATTGCAAGTGATCCCTGGAATATGTTTGAAGCATTCTAGGTCTTTAGGAACCAGAATGAGAACCGATAATGAGCACGCCACTAAGAGAGTCGGTGAGTGTCTATCAAAACAACTAAAAGTGTCTATGAGGTCATTTGAATTGGTAGGTACAGGTTGTAGGATACCCTTTTGGGTGATGGCTGATACTTGGTCAACAGTCTTTTTTGTCTATTCCTGAAAGTAAGGATTCAGCTATCTGCTTGACTAGCAACATTTTAAAGCATTTATCTAACATCTCTGTCACCTCAGGTATAATTGTGAGTGCCTTTTGGGCTCTTTAATTTTCTGTCTCATCTTTATGTGTCATGGAGGTGGTTTCTGTCCATGGATTCTGGAGACCTGTGTTCTAATTTAACCCATAAAGACTATGATTCTGGGCAACATATTTTATCTTGCCTGTGCCTCGCACTGGATTACCATGAGCAATTGCCAGTAGTTAGACTTATTTCAAGCATTCCTTTCATCACCTTTTGTATATTTGATATAATGTCCTAAGTGGTCAAAGGTATGCCCAGACATGGGTCCCTTGTTACTGTGTCACTGGTACCAAGCTACACCCCCCCATGTCGAACAGAGTACCAGCGGACAGGTAACATTAGACCAGAAATGGAAGACTGAGACCTGAACTCAAAAAGCAACATTTGCACATTGGAGAGATAATGATTGCCAGCAGGGAACACTTTTATTTAAGATACATGCAAGCTAACCTCCGACTTATTGAATGCAGTCATTTCTCCACAGCCTAACCATGAGCTCTCACCTGGGCCTGATTCCTGCCTTTGATCTTTTAATTGCTACTCGAGCACTATAGTTTGTGTGGGGACCTAGAACTGTTTAAGATCACTGTAGTTGTGGGAACTGTAGAAATTGCCTAGAGTCTCCTAGTGGCATTCAATAGAACCATGCACCTGAACCCATGGGCAGTATCTCATTTTGCTGTGATAATAAAGTACTTCTCTTTTTACTAAGGGAAGCACTGGGATGGACAGTAAGTTATTGTGTCTATTGTTTGAGCATTAAGTGTCTGTCCCCACACTCCCTCCCTGAGAATTTTTGACTGCTTGTCCTCGCTGGCCTAGGAGTCAAGTGTAGAAGGGGTATACTTGGCCAAGTTGGGACACCTGGACCAATGATCTTATCCATCACAGTTATGGCCTAGTAGCCCTTCTTACCCAGTGGCACACCTACACAGGGGTCGCACACCTAGACCTCTGCCCAGCACAGTTGCCAACTAGGGACAAGGTGGTTAAAAAGGGTGTGAATGCTTCAGTTTGCCAACCAGAAGGACTGTGGTTAATCTTTGATGGTGTTACCTGACATCATTCACTCCCCAAGGGAGGCATAAGTGCTGGACTGAGTTCCTGCAACACAGTTCATTTATGTAGTGATGCATTTTGTTTTTTTAAATTATTGGGTGACTATTGGGTGTTGATTTTGATTTGGCTTTATGATCTTGCATTCCTGTGTACAGTCACAAATCTATCTAGACGATTTTTCTCTGCTGTTTCTGATAGCTTGCTTTATCACATGGTTAACTCTATGCCTATTAATAGAGATTCTTCTTACAGTTTTTGGGTCCCTCTGCGCCACCCCTCCTTACTTTTTGCTCATCCTCTTATGTGGTTGGGGGAGAGACTCAGCTTTGAACCTGGTGTTTAACTAAACCATTCATAAAAAAATAAAAGGTTGCTCTAACATGGTAATATGGTACGATGCATATTCACGTTTTGTGGCATTGCCATGATTGATACCTTTTTGAAGTATACTTTAACTGAGATGTGTATTTAAACAGATTTAAAAAAGAGTGACTGGAGACTGTGCTATGTTTCAAAGATTCGTAAGGTTGCTGAAGAGTGCATGGCTGAGAGGTTGGTACCGCAACAACAATATGAATGATGAAAGGCGTTCATCGCCATATAGGACCTGTTGTGCTATACACCTCCTACATTATGTGCAGTTATGTTTGTAGTGATCCTTCCAAATCCTCACCGCACCATTTGGCATAAGTGCAGCACAATCAGCTATTACTCGGCCTTCTTTTTGCAGAGTATGCAATTCTGTTTGTATGATGTGGCTTGGTGGCTTGTAGAGATGTTTGTGGTGGCATAGTGTTTTATTTGTGTACTGTAGAATAGTGTATAATGCCAATTTGTAATGTGAGGTAGGCAGTCTGTAGCTTGGAGTGGAATGGAGGCTTCTTAAGGATGTGGTATGGCCATAGTGGTAGCATTTTTAGGAGTGGCACAGTTTTGAGTGGAAGAAGCACAATGGGTTGGGTGGTTGTTCTGTGGAGTAATGGTGTATTGTGTGGTGGGAAGAATTTAGCAGAGGAGTTGTATGTTGTGTGAGTGTGTGGCATAGGCCAAGAGGTGAGTTAATGTAATCAAAGGTAGAGTTAAGAGTGGTCGCTGGGTGACGTACTGGGTGTGTCTGGGTTGACGCCATGGGTGGGTGAAAGTGCTCCATATGGTTCTGTGAACAAACATCAGAACTATTTGCTTATGTGCTGGGATGTGTCTACAAAGAAGTCCTTCTCAGCATAAATATTTTTTACACGTGTAAATATTTATAACCCTAACCCTGAGCTACAAAGGCCTGAAGTGCACTCCAGACATGTGGCAAATATTTTTACTGTGCTTGCCAATGGCGTGGCTTCAGGGGGGCGTTTGGGGTAATACACCTTCCCTCCCCTAATAAATGTATTTTCTGGTGAATAGTTGGATACAAGTGCTTTCAGTAGGGTATGGTGAGGTGTCTGTCAGATTTCAGAAGGATTTTTTACATAAACACAGACAAAAACACACACACACTCCCTCTCTGCTTTGAAGGTTTTCAAAAATGTTGGTTATTTTACAAAATACTGTTTTCTCTCACTTAGTGCTCCTACCAATCTGCATTAGACTCCCTTTCCACTGCCCTGCTAGTTGTATGTACATGGACGGTGATTCACCAAAAAGCTAGGGGTAGCAGAAGTGACATCACGCGCCCTTTGACTTCCACTTTTGTTCACAGACATATACTTACACATACACACAAATTCACACTTACACACACTCTCACCTGCATGCATAGGGATGTAGCTTCAGGGTGTTTTTTTAGGGTGTTACACGCCACTAATAAATGCATTTTCTGTCAAATAGTTGGGTACAGGTGCTTTCAGTCTGGTATGGTGAGGTACACAAAAAAAGGGAGCACACTGCCTCACACTCCAGCATAAAATAGCCCCTATGCATCATGGTAAATGCAGTCATTTGATTTAAAGATAGAGAAATTTTTCAAAAAGTCTTTCACCTTAAGTAGGTGCAGCAAGTGCCGTATCTCTGGACACGTGTTTCTGGCTTTCGGCCGTCATCAGCAGAGAGAAAATATATCTGAAGGGGTTGCTTGAAGTGCCGCCGAACGTCTTCACAGGTTTTTGTACCACTCAGTAGGCGAACAGGTGCATCAACAGAGTGCAGGCAGTGTGCTCCCTTTCTTTGTAATTTTGTCTTTGGACGGCTCCCTTGAGCCACGGCTGACGAGCCTTGGGAGGCACCTGTGCGCCATGAGAGGTACATAAACCTGAGAAAACATTTGGCGGCATTTCAAGCAAGCCCCTATACCATGCTGCTCCCTGCTGATGATGGGCTAAACCCAGAAACACGTGTACAGGGATAAACAGCACTTGCTGCGCCTACAGAGGTGAAAGACTTTATTACTTTCGGAATGGACTACGAATTCGACTGCATTTACCATAATGCATTGGGGTTGGACTTTGTTGCTGGAGTGCAGGCAGTGTGCTCCCTTTCTTTGTAATTTTGTCTTTGGTATGGTGAGGTGTCTGTCGGATTTCACCAGGAGCTTTTACATAAACACTTTTAGTGACGCTCTGGTGCCACTTTTCACTGCACCATATTTACAAGGAGGCGCTAAGCCACTTCTTGTGGCTTAACGCCTCCTTGTAAATATCGGCCCATCCGACGCTGTTTTCTGCGTCAGCAGGGCATGCAGTGGTGTTCAACCGCAACACCCATTGCTTTTGACGCTGTCCCAGATTTACAAGAAGGTGTAAATCTGAGGCAGCGCCAAAAACTAACACCACCCCAGGGGTGGTGTGAGCATGCACAACGAGGAGGAATATTTTTTATTCCTCCTCGTTTTTTGCTCTTTCTATGTGTGCTGCATTCTGCAGCACACATAAAAGGAACAAAAGGCCATGAAAGATTGTTTATGTGCAGGAAGGAGTCCCTTCCTGCACATAAACAATAATTCCAAAATGGCGCTTTGGTACTTCTATGTGTGCCTTATTTTGCAGCACACATAGAAGTGCCAAATTGCCATTGTAGATTGTTTATGTGCAGGAAGAGACACCTTCCTGCACATAAACAATCTATCCCCTCAAAGCAGACACCTTTGCACCATGGTACAAGGATGTCTGCGTTAGTGCAGGCAGCTTAATTTAGCATCGCGCAAGAGGAAACACAGGGGTGCGCCGTATTCCTGTAAATAGGGCGCATCCCTGTGTTTCAAAAGTGGTGCAGCTCGGTGTTGATATCTTTGGCGCAGCACAACCCTGAGACAGTTTTTCGTAATTCTGGGCCATTGTGTTTTTTCTCACTTACAACGCCTGCCAATCCACATTTGTTTACCTTTCCACTGCCCCTTTAGGCCCTGTCATGTGCCTTGCTTGTCCTATTTGTTGGAAAATCTGAAGCTCACGCCCCCCTTCCCCAATCTGACTCACCAAGCTACGCCTTTACGCATGTAGGCACACAAAATACATTTAGAGGCATTTTTACTTACCTCAACTGCCATGGGAGGGCATATTCACATTTGTATTACACTAATAGTGATAATATACTATTATCCACTATTAGTGTAACAAAAAATGTACTGAAAACAAAGAGAGTGAAAGCCCCAACTGGCATCCATAAAGACAAGCGGCCCCTGTGTTCCTGGCACTGAATTTGCCACCTCTGAGGCCAGGGGTCGCAAAAGCAGTGCTAGGGGTCGCAAAGAGCAAGCAAGCGGTCGCAGCTGCGACCCCTGGCGACTCCTAAATGACGTCCATGCCCATAGTATGTGTTTTAACATTATATGGCAGTGTGATTGTTGGAAAATCTGACGCCCCCCCCAGTCCCCTCCACCCCCAATCCTACTTACCAAGCTACGCCCCTGCTGCGTGATGCTAAGTCTGTGTAAGATAGGTGCACGGATTATATGTACCACAGGCAAAATACATTTTTGTATGATGGCACATCCATCGTCTTGAGCTAACAGGACATATTTGCTGCTCCAGGCAAACAGTGCTATGTGATACCTCCTGCTGCTGCCTCGATAAATACTTTTGACATCTCACCTTACAGATGAAGCAGCCCTGAGCCTGTATCACCTAACCCAGCGAGGGCAGATTGTCAGCATAGCAATGTGGACATTTCAGTTGTAGGATTAGGGTTTTTGTGAAATGTCACAAATATATTATTTTTCTTCTCCTCATGGAAAAACTCATCTTTCCCCTCACACTCGCTGCAAAATTGGGAATGTTTCGTGCCCTTTCACCCAGTTCCCTATACTTTGTAAATTCCAGCTGAATGACATGAGTGTACCTGGTGTTATGAGTGAGAGAATGCGCACAAAAATATCCCATTTTACTTTCAGAAATAAGAAAAAAAGAAACAAGAAATGTCTGTATCTTTTTTCAATTTCTGTTATTTCCTCATTCTTGTGCTTTGAGTAAGAGAAATTAAATAAAAATATTTTACTCCTATAAACGAAACAATATGATCTACGGCAAATATTTCCATCCTATAATCCTCCAGCAAAGCTGCGAGAAAGGGTATAGAGATGAAGTTTCCAAAATATGCTGTGCTGTTTACAGCTGTTTAATTTAGCTGTAAGTGCAAATATTTGTGGAAAAATGCATTGAAAATGTTTGTAAGAGCCCAGAACCTTAAGACTGTGGTTGCTCGCCGCATTAGCTTCAACCATTCCCCCTGACACAACAGGGAGAGACCCCACTAGGTATCCTCCCCTCACAAATGTAGGATTTCCATACGCCTTTTGCAACCGATACCTCTTCTTGTTAAAATCTGATCTGAGATTTGCAGCGGCGTTTTTGGAATAAAAAATGTTTTAAGAAGCAGTCCTGCTTTTCCTTTTTCCCTAGTGCAAGAGAAGAAACTTGCACGAACCTGATTCCCCCACCATAAAAACTGCCCTCTCCTGCAGCACATTAACAATGGATTTTAACCTGCAATAAAAGCAAAAGCAGAAAATGTGATTATGCACATTTTCAGGAATGGAGGAATGCCCACTTTCTTGCGCCTTTGATGAAAGCTGAAAAAAGTGTCTTAATGTGATAGCCGCTTTGGCGTCACGGAAGTGACATCACGCATCCCGGGACCCTTGATTACATCACAAGTGACCTCTTCTTCTATTCGCAGCACCTCAACAGCATCCTGTTTGCTGCGGAGAGTTTAGGGGAAGGAGCGCTTATTCCTCTGTTTACCTTATCTTGCTGCCTTAACATTAATGACCCCAAAGATCAGGGGTAACAAACAGTGCTTAATTTGTACAAAAGCATAAGTGCCAGGGCCCTCGTCAACCCATTGCACCACCCATTGCTCCTGCCAACTTTGCCAGTGACTTTACCAACACAACAACTAACCACTATCCTCCTACAGGCGTGACAATTCAGACGATTTCAGGAGCCCAAAGCAATAAGAATGGTTGGGCGACTGGCATTAGTCATTTTAATGTATATTGAATTAATAAACATGTTGTGCTCATCTCTAAATTAGACAAACAGCACCACCATGTGGCAGACAGTCATAAGTGCAGCTGCTGACAATTAAGTGCCAGTGCTGAGCACCAGAAACCATCAGCACAAATTAAGCACTGATAAGAAAGGATAAGCCAAAGTTACCAGCGTGGCAATCTGGTATTGACATCTATTAACCACGTGGCTTTCTGTGTAACCACCCACGGCAAATGTTAAGCTGCTGTCATCGCAGACATGCTTTGGTTGAATCTGAAAAGTGTATTTCATATTCATATTTCAAAACTAGGGATTATTAACAGTTTGCTTATCCAGAACATCCGCCAGAAATTGGTGGGTTCCCTGTCTGCCCCATTTAGAGTGTATACATGGCCATACATGTTAAACATGCTAAATGGTGTGGATGTGGTATGGACTCTAGATAGGGCTGGGATATCTGCTAATCTTTTACAGGTGTTCTGCATCAGTCAACCTCTAAATTACCTTCAAACTGTTCACAACTGTGGAGAGGAAGGGGGCAAAGTAATGCAAGAGGGTGCCTCAGGGCAGTGTGGGTACACCTTCAGTAGGGATCAGACATTATTTACTCCGGTCTCTCCCTAAATCGATCATTCCCTTCACAGTTAGAGAATTCTCAAATTCTGGAAGCTAGTTCTGGAAACTGACATGCCTTTCACTGATTGAGGTGAGTTCAATGAAATGGCATTCACAGGATATTTTCCTGAATGTGCTTGCATGGTTTAGGCAACATGTTGTGAAGACATTAGAATCGGCCAGGGACTCCAACTATTTAATGAAGGAAAACAATACACAAGTTCTAAATGTTGATTTTTCTAACCACTGCAGAAGTGAACTTTGCCTATCAACTCTTCAATTTTCAGCTCACCTAAAAGCCTTCACCGGGGCCATCTGTTTTGAAAGTAAAATCTTACTATAAAAACACACGACTTCATTGTTGTTGGATGATGCACAACAGCAGCATATAACTTGCACCCTTTTGACTCTATGCTTGTGCTATAACGAGACAAGAGAGGTGATGCACAGCCTGACGTCAGCCCATTGTATGATTAAAAATTGAATGCAGCGAGGCAAGTAATGTAGATGCCTATCGCAATGCTAAATATATTGACTTTGAAACAGACGACAGGTTAGTTGGACCAGCCAGGATTTGAGACTATGGCCTACAGGTTAAAACAACCTGTGCTGCAAGCACCTGACTTGCTGTGCTACCTCACAAGCTTCTGGGACTGCTCATCCAGCAGAGAGCCTATGGTTCATATCAGCCTTCTTGCATCCCAACAATGGAGCTATACAACAGAACTCCAAAGCAAACAGGCCTGTGCATATAGTTAAACATGTTTCCATCACAGTGGATATTCTCAAGAGATGTTTGCCAGTTACTGGACTTTTGAGGCACCCAGGCAGTATATCAATTCTCAATCAGGTTTTTTAGTATTCGAGTGGCAAGTATTCCAACCACCCAACAGCAAAGCATTAGATTTTGTATTTTTAACCTGTATTTTCACCTCTGTGAGTATTGCTTTAATGCACTTCCCTGGCCTGTTTTTGATTTTCGCAATAGTGGGGCATTATAGCAAACTTAGTATTCTGTGCAGAGAAAATCAAGATTTAATTTTTGACAAGCAGTAGGCAGTCGTAATGGAGGGAACTTAAAAAGATAATTCAGTGCAGAAGAGTTTACGTCAATGACAATTATTTAAAAAAAAAAAAAACATTCTGGCTACACTCCTATTATGTGTGCACTCAAGTTGTTGGACGCTGTAGAGCCATGGAGGAAAATCGGATTACAACAACTTCATTGGCGACGAGGCATAAGCACTCAATCCAATTGATTAAATGGTCGCCCTGGATATGTTTCTCAAAAGATCGAACAAGCATCCACCCCCAGGATCCAACCGACTCCTGCGGAGTTAAGAGATTTTCTAAAAAGAGCTGTGACAGCTGGTCTGAGCAGAGCATTGTGCACAGACCGTTTCCACAACTCTGGCACTGGTGTAATCCTCACAGGAGACTGCAGATCCCACAATACAGAACAAAGACCTAATAAAAGGGACAGCGGGATCTGGCTCGGCCGAGATACTGGGCTTTTATCTTGCAAGAACACATAAAGACTGGTTAGTGTTAGATTAAGGGTTTCGTTTTTTCCTGATGGCAATATTTCAAATTGTACGGGCATTTTAGGAAACAGTAACCTCCTGTGTGTTTGCAGTTCTGGTACCTGTTTCATTAACAAACAATAACATTTAGGATTCTGACACAATTTAGGGTTATTTCCCGTGAGTGTTAACAATGAATAACATTATACAATTGAGAAATGATGCAGAAATGCAACACTTACATGGAGTTCTTCAAAATCTCATTACACATTGCTTTTTAAGTACTTAAAAAGGAGGGTAGCCAGATGACGCATGTCTCTGGGATTCCATTTAACCCTGGGTTTTCATTCAACACACTGGTGCATTCTGGTATTTGCAGTACTGCATCAATTTAGTTGGACCAATTTGATTATTGGGCATGAAAGCACTGATTTGTAAAAACAAAGCTCGAGATCGGAAAAGTGGTGTCTGGTGACATGGGCAACCTGTGGGAAGGGTTCATTGCTTGGGGCCGTAAACTAACAAGGCTAAAATAAGGAAGTGTTCGGTATATTTTTTTTAAACTGCACTAATGCATATATCAGTCTAGCAGCGCGTTATAAAGGCTCTTTCCAAATGTATTATTTAATTTGTGTGTGTGTGTGTTTGTGTGCGCCCACGCTTGCACATGTGGGGATTTATAGTATGTAGCACGTACCTAGAGGAGCACCATAGAGATTTGTAAAATGATCATCAGAGTGCAGGAGCTCCTGGCACATAGCTGAAGGGATGGGAAGAGGATGCCTAATTGCCACGGAGTTCATTATTCACTTATTCATGTGTACAATAGTCCATCAGTCACAGTCAACATGTGTTTTGTGGAAACTGCTTTATTGGTGCACAGCCGTTCAACAGTGGCATAAAACAATATCGAACGGTAAAAAACCCAATGTGCATCAAATAACTTGTCAACATTGGCAATAATTGTGTGTCCTTGAAAACTAGATTATGTAAATATAAACCGTGGAGAGTCATGGTTTAAAGAGTGTGCTTGAGTACCAGGCAACACAAACCCAAAAAACTCCCTCTCATTCCATGTGCAGTGCTCCGTATGTGCTACTGCAGGTCTCGAGAATGAAGTGGCCTTTAAGTCTCAGCCACACTAGGTCATTGGAAGTGGGAGGTAAGTGGTGGAATTTCTTGAGTCCCTTGATGAGGCACACAGCAGAGTGAGGAATGATTTCAATTGGTTCTAGTGCACACTCTTGATCCTTGAGAGCAGAGCATTGATTTCATCCAGTTATGAGAGGTCCAAGATATTCTTGGTAGCACTGAAATCTGCTTTCCGGAGGTAGAGTTTGACCTCGAAGAGGTGAGATTGGTAACTCACTGTCTATAATTTCTGTTTGATGCAAATGTTTGCTCTTATATTGGCAAGACATCTGGAAAGGTTGCCTTATCTCAGTTGCAGAACTTTGCAGCATCTAACGACCTATTAGATGAGCAACAAGCGGGCTTTAGTCCCAGCCACAGCACTGAACTAGTGGTTCTCTCAGCCCTTGATAAGCTTTGGTAGCTCACTGATACAGGAGAATTTTGCAAGCTAGTCCTCTTAGACGTGCCGTCCACATTTGATGCCATTGAACACAACATACTGCTTAAGGCCTTCTAATTAGACATATATATTTTTCACATGCTCATGGATAGAGTTGCCCATAAACTCAACCTACCCACAACCATTGTGGAAAAAAATTGTTTCTATTTGATTTCAAGGACAAGAATAAAAGATCCATCTGAACCATTCATCTTTTAGACTATTTGCAGGAGGCAGGCCTTTCCTGTATGATAAATCCTATCACATGTTTAACTCTCATCTCCAGACTGGAAAAGAAATAGAAGCCACGACCCCTCCATGTTTACTCCACCAATTCAAGACTGACTCAGTTATCTCAGCAGCATCGCAAAGAAGATTGGGCAACCCGGAAACGCCTTGTGTAGTGCTAACTGATAAAGAGGGAAAGGGACTAGACATGATTGGCAAAATAATTCGCGTTTTTGCAGCAACATCGGTTCAGAGTGCCAATGGAGGGGTCATTCTGTCACATTATACGTTATCTTGAAAAAGTACCAGAGGACTGCAGGCAGCAAGTAAATTCTATTCTGAAATAACATCATCTTCCCTGATTCACATTTTGTTTGAGGCTTCCATTACTGCTTTTAGAGAGATGCAACTGGAGCCTTTTTAAGATGGTGTGGTTGGCTTCCAGCACCTCTTTCGGACCGGATGTACATTGAAGATTTATTGATATTTCCTTTGATGAGCAACATCTCAAACATGTTATCAAAGCTTTAGAGACAGTTAAAACCAACACTGATACAGTTATAGTCTTAGACATCCTGCAGAAAAAGCAGACATGTTCATACTACCAAAGGCAATAGTTCAGTGAACTGTAGGAACGTGGGGTATTATGCACTGAGGCTGGTTAGACTTTAGTATGTAATACCCTTATGTGACCCCCAGCTGGGTCCTTTGGATTCACACTAATAAATCCCTTTACCAGAGGAAAATGTGTTAAGCTTTTCAGAGCTTCAACATGGATGATAAGTAATTGACACAACTCAAGAGAAATTCGACTCTAATTTTAAAAAACTAAAGCAAGATTTTTAACATAATTTTAGATACTAAAATGAAGACAATTGGTGGAGTATCACTGGAGTTATTGATTTTTAAAGGAAACATAACTCAGTGCATTTAATCTTGCAAAACTTTAACGATGCGGTCAATGGGGAAATATATTAGTGTCAAACAGTCACTTGCAGGTCAAGCTCAGTTGAACCCACTGAGGGTTAAAATGGTGCGTTGCCTGGACCAAGGTCCACCACTCAGTACAATTCTACTTGGCTCCTAGGGCCGTGGAGCAGAGTTGTCCTGGCTGTCCTTGGTGCTGAAGACGGGAGCTGCTGGTTTTGCTGCTGGGACAGTGCTAGGTAGGAAAGGGGTGTAGAATCTTGACAACGGGCCATTGGGTCATTGGGTTGAGGATGTTACGGGGTTCCATTGTGATGCAGTCTTGAATTAATGGTAACGGACTGGCCACCTACAAGCCTTGGCAGTAGCAAATTCAGAGTTTATTTACTTCATCATCCTGGATTCCGGGGGGGAAACGATAGCCACCAGAAACTTGCTTAAGGTCAATACTATGCTTCCCACAATGCACTGGACCATTTACTTTTGGGCTATCCCTCGTGGGCCAAATGACCAGTGATTCTTTGGTTCCTGGAGTGTGAGTTGGCTACGAGATGCAGGTGACTAGTACCTCTAGTCCAAGAGAGTTCTGGTGCTGCCTTCGGCTTGCAGAATGGGTCCTCTTTAATTTGGAGATGATCTCTGGTCCAGGACTAGGCGTGCTCATGCAACTGTAGAATGGTTGCCACAGGTGCAGGTTGTCGCGCCTTTGCTTTGTGCAGGTCCTGAAGTCACTGGTACAGGTCTCTTCTTTATCCTTTGTTGTAGGTTCGTCAGAGCTGAGGTTCTGGTGCCAGTGGAGCACCTTAAATCCTAGCTTCAAGGGCGTCAGGTGTGTGGGTGCTAGTAGTCAATGGGCTACTCACCCCAGTGGCTAATCTGTCCCTGAGGTGACCACATCCAGTGGAGTGTGGCACCTTTTCTACCCATGAGCCTCTATTCTGCCAATTTTGAAAATGGCAGAACCCACCCACGGCTGTACAGCCTAGGTAGCCTGCCTTAGGGATGTGGCTAGCTTTCTGGGGGTGTACGCCTCCTGACTACCTAATTTTTCCACCCGCCTGGGTGCAAATGTGCCTGGTGTAGGGGGTGGCACTCTCCTCCACTGCCAGGGCACAGGAAAGACTGGGACAACCAGGCGGACAACCTCTAAGGTAGTCACATAGGTGCATGTCACATTAATCTGACTTGGGGAACAAGTTGGGTTTGATGACACAAGTTGTTTGATACCAAACGTGACACCTTTTCAGTGGGACCATAATGGAGCTGGCATCCTCAGGATGCCCTGGTGCCAGCCCATATTATTCTGTGGTCCTCTGAACACTTATAGGAGCTCTTGATGGAAAGAGGCTCCTATAGGGACAGGTAAGCTTGCACTTATATGTCCACACCTTCAATGTAATGCACCCTGCCTCCTGTGCTCAGGAGGCCTACCTTAGGGGTACCTGACATACATTAAAGATAGTGCTGTGACCTTATCACTCTTGAAGGCAAAGTCACGTTTGGGCAGTTTACACTGCTCATGCAATCTGCAGTGGCAGGGCTCCTGTCCTCTTTTTGCTTGGGTCACTCACGGTGGCACAATCAGTGCTTCAGGTCCTGGTGACCCCTTTAACTCCGATGCCCTGGGTACCACTGGTACAATTTACCCAGGGCTTATAAGGGAGTTAAAGTCTTTGCCAATTGGGGTTAACAATTTACATGTATCATATTTTAGGGAGAGAGACCTGGCACTGGGGCCTGGTTAGCAGGCTTTAGTGCACTTTCAGAGTCGGAAACCAGCAGCTAGTAATCCAAATGGGGGCAAAAAGTTGGAGGAAACCTGAAAAAAGCCCATTTCCTTACACCAACACTCTTTTCAGTCAGGGGAATCCAGATACTTTTGAAGGTTACTGCTCTCAGGGACAGGGAACCACAGCTTACAATAACAAGCATTTACAATGCAACGGGTCTCGCGTTTGCTCATATTAGAGCTGATCGCGTTGTAAACTCCTAACCCGACTTTTCACCTATCGGGCAAAAGTGCATTTATGTACGTAACCCAAAAAAGTGAAATTAACTATGTAAAGCGCTTGACTTCTGCCAAGCGAGATCGCTCTCGTAAATTAGAGAAAAAGAAGTCCACGAGCCCGATGGAAAACAGCAAGCCTCGCATGTTTTCTGTACTTGGTCGATGCGCTCGAGGAGGGCTAGCCACCGGAAAAGGCATGACGTATGCATGCCTTCGACTAATGAAAGCAAGCAGATTTTATTAGGCAAGCCCACGAACCAATAAAAAACACTGACGTGAATTTGACAGGGCTCCTAGCCCTTTTCTAAATACTAAAGCGTCTCGCTGCGATACGCATGCGCGAGCGCATGCAACGCAGGCTTGACCCTAAAAAAGAATCAGAAAGATGACACAGGGAAAACTAAGGGGCCTTTCCATTAAAAAGGGCCAAGACAGAAGCCTACACACCTGACGTCTAAGAAGTCTGACTCCTTCACATCTAAGCCTGTGGGAGGAAAGGTGAATGACTTTTTATCAGCATGGCAACAAATAACATTGGATCCTGGATGGAGTTCAGTAGGGACATCTGATAGAGTTCACTACAATATTACCAAATTCACCTCCAGAAAAAGAACAAAATCAACAACTGGAGATCTTCTAGCAGAAGCCAAAAAAAATTATTATGGAAGCTGCAATAGAGCCAGCATAGCACAATGAAAGGAATCTGGGTTTCTACTGCAAGAAGACTGGTGAATGTTGGCTCATTTTAGATCTGAGGGCTCTTAAAAAATACGTAAAGAAAAAGACATTCAGAATGTTAACAATAGTGGATATTTTGCAATCCATAAACAGTCACAACTACATGGCATCAATAGATCTGAAAGATGCATATTTTCAGCTCACAAAACATCAGAGACATAGCAAATATCTCAGTGTTATGGTTGATGGACTATGCTACCAGTTCAGATCACTTCCCTTCAACCTCAATTTTACTCCCAGAATATTCACAAAATGCCTAGGTGCAGTTTCCTATGGAAACGTGGTCCTAACCATACCAACATGGCAGCATGTGAATGAATCTATGAGAGATCCAATGCTGCAGAAGATAAAGCTACTTTCTGTAGCATTGGTATCTTTCATAGACTCACATGCACCTACCTGCCTCAACGTTCATGAGTACTCTGTTTCAAGCTACAAAGCTCTGGCTGCTACAGACTCTGAGCAGGGTTGAAGCCCGGAGCCTCTTCAATTGATTGTCTGGACTTCAGGTGTAATTAGGTATATTGGCTGATATACTCTGTAACAAGCTATGAAACTTCGGCAGCTGGAGAATCCAAGGAGGGTTGGAGCCTGGAGCCACTCCACCTGTTTTTCTAGACTTCAGGTCTAATGATGGGGATGGGCTGATTAATATCTGTAAAGGATTGCCCAATCAGCTTCTATGCCAGTTGCTGTATTGAAACTGTGCTATAACATTGACTACCAAGGGTTCCAAGCCTAACACCTGTGAAAATTCAAGCATGTGAATCTATGAAACATACTAGTGCCAATGCTGTAGAACTGTAGTTACAGGTAAATAACTTTTTCCTATTCATTATCCCAGGATTCAAATTGATTTGAGCGGAGTACAGTCAATATGTACTCTGTCACCCACCATTGCCATCTAGATTTTATTTTTACAGTACCTTTGTCAAGGATTTATGTTGCAAGAGCCAAGTGACAATGTGCTTCTCATGGCCCCAAACAATGTCTGCTTCGTGTAGTTGAAGTCACAAGTTGCTACCAAAGGTGGTTGCCTAGTCTTGCCTCACCCTAGGTTCAATGCGATCTGCGCAAAACTACTTCACAGAAATGGAGTAGCTTTCATTAAAGAAACAGCCTGCCGTCTGTGCACTAGGGAGCTTCTCATGCTACAAAGCTCAGAAATCGCAAGTGTTTTGTAGAGCAATATAAATGTTGATTGCAACCACTTCAGAGCACTGTTTAACACAAGAGATTCAATGGTGTTGGAAATAAGTGGGTGGGTCAAGACGAAGCACATCCATCTAGCGAACTAACTAGATGCTACCCCAAATATCCATTGGTACCTTTTCAATCATCATTGAACTGAATATTAATTAGTAATAACAGAAGCTGCTTCTCTTCAAAACGAGAGATTAATTTACAAAGGTCTTAAATATTTCATGTTTTCTATTTATTTATTAATTTCTAAAACAATATTGAAATTAAACCTTAAAACTAATGAATCAAATATTAAAATACAGCATATGTGTCTTAAGACCAGAAAAGTATCAATACATATTTACAACATGATCATCTGTACTACAAATTGTATACAGATAAAAGATAGAAAATGTTGAAACGAAAAAAATCCCCAAATCGTGAATTATGAAACATTCTTACAGAAATAAGACCTACAATATAGAAAAGTCAGATACTTGCATCAAATATAGCTTGTATTTTTAAGGAAATGGTCATTTTAGAATTCCTTGTTGAAAAACAGTTTTCCTGGAAATAGGATACAGCAACACACAAGACTCAATACACCATCTCTTACAAATTCAAGAGCAGCTTTATAATTCACAAAACAAAAAGATAGAACAAATAAAATAATTAACAGGGTGCACTATGTGGAATGTGTCTCTACGCGCTGTTCACCACATTGCTTGGACTCAGAAATTATTATTTCGCATCAGGAGATTTCAGATAATCCTTGAATTTTTTTCAATCAAGAAGCATGTCTGTTATTTAAATGAGGTTAATTTCTAAGGGACGGATTTATTTTTTGGCAGTCGGCCCGTCTTCCGCCAGGGCAATGGAGTAAATGCCCAGTGGACATTTCAAGCATTGACATGAATCACCATGATCAGACTTTTGTTAGCTACTAAAATTTTCGTATGTCAACTTAATCCAAACTACCCCAAACCCTGAAGATAAAAATTAAGTTTTATATGTAAGGTCTGCCAGAGGTGAACTGCAGTGAATGGTACACTGGTAGTCTACATCAATACAGCCCAACACAAAAGAAGACCTAACTTTAACATTGGTTTCAAACTCTGAATTGCTGAGAATGGCCCGTCATGCTGTACAGGTCAATTGTTAATTGAAAAAGAGATCAGGATAAACCAGCACAGCCTTTGCTGGTGAGCCACAGAGCTTCTCAGAAGTTAACACTGCAGGATATTCCGTGTCTCTCGGTCAACAACAATTGAAATGGCACATTTTTTTCAATCTAAAGTTGTACCAGGACTCATCTTCTAATAAATGGTCAACTTTCATGATATCTAGTAATAATTACTGTTTGCAGGTTTATTACCACTTAGTGATTCTGACTTTGTTCATGGGGGCCTGGGCTAGTCACCCTGAAACTCAGGAAGGGAGTGCTTAAATAGACAGCCTAGTCCCTTTTGTGTGCCGGATTAGGTACTTGCAGTTCATAAAGAAAGATGCTGAAACCAAAAGTCAGTTTTTGTCTTTATTAGTAGAAACGTAGATAGACCACTAGCCCCTCACCACACACCAGCACCTTTCACCTTCCCAACTGCTGAGCTAAGAATCCCCTTTACATTCCACATCTGGGCAAAGTTGTTGATTAAAACATGAGTTGAACATTAATGGCATAACCACACCCACTAGGTTTTGGCATGATTTTCATATCACTATGGATATCCACTTTAATATTAATTCTTGTCCATCCCGTATAAATGGATTCTCCCTTCTAATCAGTGCATTTCAATTGAAACCCAGGTTGTTTTTTAATTAATTTTAGAACCACTGCTCACTTGTTTTAGGTCTGAGGGCACTGCTTCATGCAGCCACAATACTGGTCTTATGTATCAAAGATTCATCTGCATAGCCTCTGCTCTAAAATATCTCCATTTGCCACCTTTACCGCTCGTACACAGTTGAAAATTGCCTGCCTTACCCCTTATGCGCTACATCCTGATACTTTCCTTGCTTAGTTGAACATTTCCAGTGGCCCTGTTGGGCAACATAGCAGTTAGGAGGAGATCCCATAATTTATTCAAGAGACTTTTAAAACGTGGCTGTGGTCCTCCATTTTCGTCAAACCTTTTTCAATTGCATTATGTAGCTCTTCTTATTTCTGAGAAGGTGCTAAAGAGCTTTCAAATGTGTAGCACATTTCTCCATAATTGTTAGATCAAAACTGTGAGCACTGGGATAAATATGGACTTTGAGTCTCTGCCCCATTCGGAAGAAAAAGCACTATACGCACCTCTTTCAACAGTGATGTGGAGATAAAATGAACAAAGACAAAATATGAAGAAAATGCAGAGAGAGAATGTTTTCCTTTCTGTTGAGGCTGTTGAGGATCTTCCAACTTTTTCCTGTATTTTTAAATATACTTTGCATAGTTTTCTTTTCAAACAGCATGAAGTGCACTTTTTTCTGATCCACGCTAACTCTACTTTAACACTTAAAAATAAATACATAATATAAGCGATCAGTCATTGATTTCAGATTGCAACAATCTTCTTGGCAGATGTTAAGGGAGAGCCTTGTGCAAACTTTGCTGGACATTTAATAAATTCATGTTCCACACAAATCCAATATACTGTGAGACGAGTTGAGTTGATAACACTGATATAAATGCATTTGTCTACTAAGTTGTCATTTCAATTATTTATATGAATGCAGCTGTTCACTTTATGATCTACCGGCATAAGGTAAATTACTTTTTGATGACCTAACATGTGGCATAATTGTGATTCTTGTAACATGAACACACATTTATAAAACAAAAATAGCTCCTGTTAATAACAAATTGATTTCCCTGTAACCCATGCCTTTTTGCTAAATTATCAAAGTAGGCATACTGAATAATACTACTGCCCACAAGCATAAGTGATCCAGACTGCTTATCTAAGGAACTCCATATGATTCTAGCATAATTGCACAATCTCGAGTGCTGAAATGCAGAAATACCACAACACCAATCTTCTGCCACGTAATACGTTCTTAGTCTTTGTACCCATCACAAGGAGGCATAGGCCCTGTCTACAAATGTTAGAAAGTAGGATAGGGATTCACTATAAAAGCCATGACAAGTTATATGGAAGCGCCCATGGTACACCCCCAAGGGACACCCTCCTAAAGCAAACTACCACACAACGCTACTTTGCATTAATTTAGGCATCTTAACTTTCCATCACAAAAAATGATTGGACTTGTAAGTAATTCTCGAATCAGCAGTTTGCATTGGTTTGCGCCACGTCTGGTGATTTTGCACTTGCACAAAGTGTAATAAAGTTGACCCTTGGTTACTTTCTACCAGAGTTGAAAACTTCTTATATTAGACTACTCATAAGGTAGAAACTTTACCCATTCGACCCAGCAAAATACAGACAAATATCTAATAGCTCTTTCCTAGGTAAAATATTGAATGGTATGTTTTACTCGGCTTTCTGTGGTCTTAAGGTTAGTTGTGTATTAAGTTTAGGTAATAAAAAAACATGTTTAAGTAGGTAATGGAATTTAGAATGTAACATGAACCCGAGTGTTAGAGGTCTGGGAGTTGAGAAGGGACTGCGCAGCGAGCAGGCAGCTTCTGTAAGCGTTGCTGCATTTGCGATGCTGAGGTTGCATAAAGAATTCATTTTACTACTTAATGAAGTCTATTATTTAAGAAA
Source organism: Pleurodeles waltl (assembly GCF_031143425.1). NCBI lineage: Eukaryota > Metazoa > Chordata > Amphibia > Caudata > Salamandridae > Pleurodeles > Pleurodeles waltl. The sequence goes on from NC_090450.1 coordinate 902,375,442, forward strand.
ATGGTGACGAGGATGAACCTATTGAAAAAGAATATCAGCCCCATTGCAAGGATTTCAGTTATGCTGCGTAACGTCATGCCTGTGACAAGAAACACCATGATATCACATGCTAGGAAGTTGGATTGACAATGTAAGTACTAACACTTCATATTAAAACGTGTAACTGATAGGTTTCAAAAGTTCTGAATTCACATTTAAGGGAAGGAAAGCTACATGCAAGTTATATGTTTTGCAAAAAGGTCCATCAGTTGTTATGTGGTACGATCAAAGAGAATTAGGGATAATGTTGGATCCCAATAATATAGAACCAGTTCTTACTGTTCAGATGGAAAAGGATATTGGCTAAAACAGTTTTTAAGTGAATTTTCTAGCCTCTTTTCTGGAAAAGTGGGGTTGTTAAAAGATATTATTCATAAAATAGAGATGAAATCTACAGCTATACCATGTATACCCATGGCAAGATATATTCCCTTTTCCATCAGAGAAGAAGTTACGCAGTAATTGAAAGATTTGGTTAGGAGTGGTATTACAGAACAAGTAGAATCAGCTGAATGGGTGTGGTGGTCAGCAGGTCTAATTGGAAAGTCAAATTACGCGTCAACCTTAGAGAATTAAACAAAAAGATTCTGGTGGCCCAATATCCATTACCCAGGATCAATAGAATGTTGGCAAATGCCAAGGGTGCAAACTGGTTTTCAACCCTGGATTTAAAGTCTACATATCACCAGGTGGAATTACATCCAGAATGCAGGAAATTGACAACTTTTATCACAGCAGTTAGTTCCTTTTGGGTTGGCGTCAGCAGGTACCATGTTTCAGAGACTCATGAGCAATCTATTAGAAAGATAAACTTATGTTTTTTTACTGAATGACATTCTAATTATGGGTGAAACTACAGAGGAACATGAAAATAAATTGAGACAAGTATTGCAAATGTTAGAACAAAAGGGACTGACAGTAGAATTTGGAAATTGCAGGTTTGCCAGAGAAGAGGTGACACATTTGGGTAATAACATCAATGGTAGGGGAATTAACCCTAAGAAAACATTAGTTGATGTGATCTGTAATGCTACACTGCCATCAAGCAAGAATGATGTCAGAGCATTCATAGGCTTGGTTGAATTTTGCTCAAACTTTGTACAAAATGTTGCTGAAAAACCACATAGCATTAGGGATTCTCTAAAAAATAGAGTCAAATTTGTTTGGATTGTAAAATGTCAAAAGGAATTTATAAATGTTAAAAAAGATACATGCAATGTCCCATTTTTTAGACGTTTTGATCCCAAGTACAAAATGTGTGTTACCACTGATGCAGCAAAAAAGGCTTGGGGACTGTGCTTTCTCAAATTGATGAACAAGAGAAGGAATGGATAGTGGCTTATGGATCACGTGCTCTTTCACCTGCAGAAGAACTATTTATTTGCAGTCATTGAAAGTGAGACACTAGTTTGTGTATGGGGTCTTACCCACTATCAACAGTATGTGTGGGGTTACAAATCAGGATTTACACCAGGTACAGGCACAGAATTAGCCCTTGTGTCCATATAGAATTACCTAAAACCCACAGTGGAGAAAAGAGTGGCTGCCCTATTGCTTTTGGACCTATCAGCAAGAACTGACACTTTCCACCACGTGCTACTACAAAAACTCCATTATCGTGGAATACATGAAAATACCTTGAAATGGATTGCTTCATACCTCAAAGACAAACAAAGCATAGTGACCCTACCTCCTTTCACATCACCCTCTCACACCCAATATTGTGGCCTTTCTCAGGGGTCCATCATATCTCCTCTCTTATTCAGCATCAACCAGGCCCCCTTATCAGACCTGATTAATTTGTTCTACCTCACCTGTTACAACTGTGCAGATAATACATATTTCTACAAATGGTTGGCTAACAGACCTCTACATGTCAAGACTTGACTGCATCTACCGCAGAGACATAGATCATGACATCCACTGCAGAGACAGAGATCATGACGTGAACAAGGGCACAGACACCAGACTACCATAATATGTGTTGGAAATGGCCCTTTTTGCAGGGTCATCCCCAGTCTTTTTGTCTGTTTCCTCCTATTTTTCTGAACTGTTTTTGTTGGCTTTAGGACTCTGGGCACGTTACCACTGCTAACCAGTGCTAAAGTGCATATGTTGTCTGTGTAAAGGGTACTGTTGATTGGTTGATCCATGATTGGCATATTTGATTTACTGGTAAGTCCAAAATGCTACTAGTAGGTCTGCAGCACTGGTTGTGCCACCCACATTAGTAGCCCTGTAAACATGGCTCAGACCTGCCACTGCAGTGTCTGTGTGTGCAGTTTTAAACTGACAATTCGACTTGGCAAGTGTACCCACATGGCAGGCCTAAACCTTCCCTTCTGCTACATGTCAGGCACCCCTATGGTAGGCCCTAGGTAGCCCCAGGGGCAGAGTGCAGTGTATGTTTAAGGTAGGACATATACTAGTGTGTTTTATATGTCCTAACAGTGAAATACTGCCACATTCGGTTTTCACTGTGCAAGGCCTCTCTCATAGGTTAACATGGGGGCTGCCTTTTAAAAATCCGTAAAGCGCAGTTCCCTTTGAGAGCAGATAAAAATGTGGAGTTTAGGGTCTCTGAACTCACAATTTAAAAATACATCTTTTAGTGAAGTTGGTTTTTAAATTGTCTGTTTGGATATGCCACTTTTAGAAAGTAGGCATTTTGTTGCTTATACCCTTCTGTGACTCTGCCTGTTTGTGGATTGTCTGTCTGGGTCAGTTTGACAGTTGGGCTGTTTTGCACCTCTCTAGACAGTGACACAAAAAGGGGTGGGGGTGTAGCCTGCATATCCTGATGAGCCATCTGAGCTAGAGAGGAGGGAGGAGTGGTCGTTCACACCTGAAAGGACTGTGCCTGCCTTCACACAATGCAGTCTCCGACCCCCTGGTGTGTGTCTGGGGCCTGGCCTGGACAAGGAAGGATCTTGCAAACACTTGAGACTTTGCTTTGAAGTTTGCCAACTTCAAAGGCAGAACTGGTATAAGAAGAAGACCCAAAACCCCAGACTTTTAGAATCTTTCTGGAATCAAGAGGAACCTCTGCCCAGGAGAAGAGCTGAAGAGCTGAAGGAGGAGTACTGTCCCTTTGCTGTGTTTCTTTTCTGGACTGGCCTGCAGTTGCTGCTTCTGCCTGAAAAGAGTGCAAAGGGTGAACTTTGCTGTGTGTCCTGCTTGAGAAAATTCTCCAAGGGCTTGGAGTAGAGCTTGCCTCCTATTGGAAGTCTCAGGGACACCAAAGACTTCAGTTTCCTCAGCCTGCAGCACTGGGAACTGTGTGTTTTGTGCTGTTCAAGAGGAAAAACCACAGCGCCGTTGCCAACGATGCTGCTGGCCTACACCGTGACCTGCCGACGCCACACGGAGTCACGTTGCCCCGCTTCGCACCGCGACCCTGGTCTTCCCGATGCCGTCATCGGACAACTTCACTGAGCCGCTGCTCGCACCACGACCTGTGGGCCCCGCACTCTGGCATCGCCTGCTCACACTGCAGCCTGGGCATCCCCGCCGTCGCTGCTCCTGCTGACACCGGTGCCACTGCCTGCACTGTGGCCTGTGGACACCGCTCATGAGGTACACAAAGCACCATCCCGTCCCACACCTCAGCCCCGGTCCACTGACGCCAGCACCATCGACTCCTGTGTCGTCACTAGGCCTCCTGCCGGCACCGTGTCCTGTGGACACCGCTCATGAGGGTCACGAAGCACCGCCCCGTCCCGCACCGCTGGCATGGGCCTACCGATGACAGCGCTTCAGCAATGACGACAACACTGCCTGCACCGTGACCTGTGGACACCACATGTCGCACCGCCCCGCTTCACACCGCAGCACTGGTCTCACCGACGCCGCTGGATGCCGTCACCGAGCCGCTGCCTGCACCGTGACCTGTGGGCACCGCACACTGCATCGTCCTGCTTCATACCACAGCCCCGACAGCATCAACGCCAGCACACCTGACTTCATCAGCCTGGAGTTCGATCCGCAACGCGTGTGACCTCAAAGACCCGACGACTCCAGCACCGACTCTGGAACCGATACCGTAACGTTAGTGACACCACTCTCCGGAGCTCACCGCAAGGATCACGACGCCCTGCAAATCCAAGGTACTGTTTGTGGGTCTTCCCGACACCGTAGCTGGCCCACAACGCTGCGGCCGGCCTGAACTGTTGGTTTTGTTGATAACGACGCCATGATAGCCCCAGGTGGAGCTATTGACTTAAAGGAACTGTATTTCTGAGCAAATCTTGCAGAATTACTATTTTTATTACTGTATGTTGGATTTTTATCATATTCGGTCCTGTTTTATATAGATAAATATTGGCTATTTTTCTAAAACTGGTGTGGTGTCCGTTTGTAGTGTTTTCACTTATTACTGTGTGTTATGTGCAAATGCTTTACACATTGCTTCTGAGATAAACCTGGCTGCTTGTGCCAAGCTACCAAGGGGGTGAGCAGGGGTTATCTGAGCGGGTATCTCCCTTGTCCTGACTAGACTGAGGGTTCCTACTTGCACAGGGTGCAAGCCGACTGCCAACTAGAGACCCCATTTCTAACAATATGGCTAAAGGAACTATTTGTTCCCTCAGCTACATCAAGAGAGTTAAGAAACCTAGGGGAGATTCAGATCTATCCTTGGTACCAGATGTAAACAAGGCCACAAAGAGCCTCTTCTACATAATGGAAACGCTGCAGCACCTCACCATACCTTTGATACCAAAAAAAGCTAGAATTCTTCCTGAAGCTGGACTATGTCAATGGGCTATACCTCAGGCATAGATTAACTAAAAAGATTGTCTGCATACTGTAGGCCAGTAGAAGACTCGAATTTATTCCACAATTGGAGGTCCCACCTAACTACATCCTGTGACCACCTCTTGAAGTCTTACTATGACAATCATAAAGGATGATTGTAACAAAGTCCATGCAATCAGATTTCCTAACCATATGTCCCTCCACCCTATGCCTGCTCAGGGCAATAAATATAAACAAACAAATCTCAGAATGACCAACCCTGTGCGGTAACCAGCTTAGTGGACTGTGACCATAAGAAATATGATAAAGGGCCCTAAGGAGCTGATCAAAGCTACCAGCTAAATGAAAACCATAAACTGCATGCCTATCTCTCACATTTCTTCATCAATGAAGTGCTGCATCCCATATTACAATAACCTCTGGTCAGCACATACAACATTGAGTCACATAGGATCATATCAAAGAAAACACTCTTCCAACCACACATCTACATGGTGTAGTATGCCTCCCATGTAGGCAGTGCTGCAGAGCCCCCTTAGGCACAGTAATGCTATATAAATGTCACTCTACTGTACACTACAATAACTTGTTTTGTATAGTGCTTCTGTGCTTCATACTGCACTTTTGAAATGTATACATGCTGTAGATAACAGGTGTTAATATTGCTCAATTTAATGGTACTCAGTTTGCCTCGAGTTGCCCTTATTCAGATTCAAACTCTGAGCCTGAAGATCACAAGCGCTAGCTTTCTAAGCCATCTAGTAGGCATTCTTGGATATTTTATTTGTTCTTACAAATCATTGCACTGCCTGCCTTGTAGGTAAATATGGTAAGTAAAAATGAGGGCCAGCTACACTCAGTCCTACATAATGTGATAAAAACTAAGGCACAGAAAAAACAACCCACTCTTCCTTTGGGGTAAAAATCTTCAGCTGCTTATATATCAAATGATTGTAATTTATTAGAATATTTCTTGCACTAGAGATCTTGGTAAATTCCTATGCTGAAATGGCCGTCTATATTTTAGTAACCCAAACTTCTTTCCCCAGGTGAGACCACTCTTCTATCTCAGCGTATCAGACCTGCTTCTGGGCTTCTGCTGGCTGGTAGGAGCTTCTCTCTATGGAAAAACAGTAAAAAATCATAACATTGCTTGCTACAACCTCCAAACCACAGGACAGGTAAACATCTGTCGTGATGCACATTTTTATATTTTCAAATAATATTTTTTATAGAATCACTGTGTACATTTGATGTGGTAACGACTCCTATCTCTCACAACTCACAAAGTCATTTTACATGCTGGTAATTTTGAGATTCAACTTGAAAACTTTTTGGACATTTTCATCCTCATCGGAAGTGTCAGATTGGTAAAAGTTAATGGTTTTTTTCAGTTGATAAATATATCAAATTTAGAAATTGGTGCATCTTTCCAATCCTGGAGGATGACATCTGCTTTACAAGGGCTCTACCATGGGTAGACAGATCTTCCTGTTTGGCTTTTAGCTAGGCTTTCCTCATACGAGAATGAGAATCATGAGGCTGTAGCTCAGATACACACTACGCCTTGCTCATGGGTAAGATGCAGGCTGAAAGTAAAGCAGTCTTCATCATCTCTAATAGCTAAGGGCTGCTCACCTTTAGATATTAGATCTAGTGTCTCCACACTGCCGGCCACTGTTAACAGGCTCTGTGTCCCAACCCTCCCTCGTATAGAGACTTAGAGTCTTGCATCAACCACCTTACGAGAGCATGAAATGGGACAGACTTTTGCCACATCTTGCCTGCATGGACATATCTCTTCCCTGTGTTCTTTATCATAGGCAGAAGACTGGGTTAAATTACAAGAACCAAGGCATGGAGAAGATGCGGGGGAGGTAGGACAGCATCCGTGTAAGAAATTGGATTATTATTTGGAGCAGGTGACTACCCATATAAAGGGAAAATCACAACCTTTGTCAGGCTGAATCCTTACAGTCACTAAATTAAGCTAGGCTCAACAGCTGGTAGTTATGAGACAAACCAGACATTCTTAATTAGGGCAATATGTTAAGTATTTATGCAATACCAAAACAGTAATAAAGCCGAAGCGCAACACAATAAAAAAATCTCAAACTGTATTTGAAAAATAGAGTGAACATTGATAAATAAAATTACATCAAAATGACAAAAATCCTATAGGGGACCCAGCTATATGAATTTTTAAAGTTTTAAGTAAAAAATAGTACCAAGAAGCACAGCGTGCCAATGATAGTCAATGGTTGTGGTAGACTGGGGCATAAGCGCAATTTGACCCTGACCTCAAGAAAGAGTGGATCGAATACGCCAGCCAGGTATGTCCTGGTCAAATATTTTACCTTCTGGTTTTAGTCCTTTAAATCCCAACCCACCCCAGCAGTACACTTCTAAAGCCCCCCAGAACCTCAGGAAAGGCACTTAGAGACTCACAGGGTGTCAGGCAGAGGCAAGCAGCATGGTCCACTCCTGAACCAGTTGCCACTGGTCACCTAGGCAGTTGCAGGACAAGGACTCCTATAGCTTATAGTGTCCTGGTAGCTTTAAAAGGTCAACTTATGACCACTGAAGCCCATTTCTTTGCCCTGCATACAAGAGAGAGCATGTCTAGTCCTTTTGGTCCTCTTCCGATCTTCCTCAGGTCCAGGAGTGTTCTGAAGTGGGTGATGGAGATTCATACTTAGCATAGGCTAGTGGGTGGGAACGACACCTGGGATGCCCTAACCAAAGAGATAAAAGTTTCTGAGGCCTACCCTATCCACTTTGGACGTTTTCAAGGTGGCAGAATGTTATGAAGCGGAGACTGTAGATTAAACACAGAGGCTTTATTTGGTTACCAACCCAGAGCAGCACATCTTGACAGCTCCACCAACCGCCGTAGAATCCCCATCCTCTCAGACCTCAGAACCTCAATCACATCAGGGCTCCAGGTTCTCTGTGTTGGAACACAAGAGCAGACCAGGTTCCAGGCTCATAGGCATTCTCAGCACAACACAACACATCTCCTTTCCTTATATTAAATATTAAATATTCAAAGAACATTAAGAACATCTAGCATGGGATACTAAAATAAGGTGTTAAATAAATAAATAATGAACATAACCGACCAATATATAGGGAATTTGCAACAATAGTAAAAAGGAATTAACTAAAGGAAAATAATTTACAATCTACAATCTACAAGGAATTAAGGTGCCTAATCCAACAACTTTACAAAGTATCAGGGATTAAAATAACTATTTGCAAGGTGTCAGAAAATATTGTCCTTAAACTAAATACAAGATATCATGTTACATAGTCTTTCAACCACAATGGTTTAGAGCGTACCCTGGAAGGACTTTTGATGCGTGTTAGATCTTTGGGTCCGGAAGAAGAATGACTTCCATCCTGGCTCCCCATGGTAGGGGAATTCTCTACCAAGTTGTTCCATTTGACAATCCTGGACATGCTCCACACATCCCCATTATCAAGGACCACAACATTTTTCTTCACCTCTCTGATGTGGAAAGGCCCCTTGAAGGATGACATACCCTTAGTACAGAAACCGGGATTCTTTACCAATACCATGTCACCAACCTTCCACCCAACCTTAGAAACACCATGTTTGATATTATAACACAACCTGTATTTATTCTGATACCTTTCCCTAAGTTCAGGTGCCTTGTCAAATCTGCTCCAATCAAAATTACCTTGTACCCCCTTTTTCTTGAACCATGCCGGGAACAGCTTGGTACAAGCCGACCTCCCCCTCATATACTCAAAAGGGGCAATGTTGGTGATGCTATTAGGAGTATTGCGATACGCCCACCACATATCCCTGAGGAGATTAGACAAGGAAACCCTGGTACTAATAGCTTCCTGCACACATGACTTCACCATTCTGTTCATACGCTCTGCAAGACCATTGGCCTGAGGTTGGTACAGTGCTGTCCTTAAATGCTCAATAGCTAAAGAGTCCAAAAAGGTCTTCATGCCTAGTGAAGTCAATTGTACACCATTGTCAGTGACCAGTTGACTGGGTAAACCTTCCTGAGAGAATTCCTCTTCTAAAAACGTAATGACTGTTCTGGTATCAATTGAATTTACACATTTGGTTACAACCCATTTGGATGCATAATCCACCATAAGTATAACATAACGCTCATTCGTTGGCAAAAGATGGAAAGGACCCATGAAGTCAAGCCCAAGTTTCATCCAGGGTTTATTAGGAATCACTAGTGGAGAAAGTGGAGCTTTCGCTACAATTTTGTTCTTGTCACTACATGCACAGCTCACACAGTCTTTGACCACTGTCTTGACATCACGATCTAAACCAGGCCATCAATAAGTTGTCCTGAGTCTGGACTTAGGGGGTTATTCTAACTTTGGAGGAGTGTTAATCCGTCCCAAAAGTGACGGTAAAGTGACGGATATACCACCAGCCGTATTACGAGTTCCATAGGATATAATGGACTCGTAATACGGCTGGTGGTAAATCCGTCACTTTTCTGTCACTTTTGGGACGGATTAACACCTCCTCCAAAGTTAGAATAACCCCCTTAGTCAGGTTCCTACCCAGGTGTCCCTCATGAGCCAGATTCAAGATCTTATCCCTCAAGTCCCTGGGGGGTACGTATTTAGTACCCCTAAACAACTCACCACCACAAAAAGAGAGCTCATCATTCACGTTCCAATACCCTTTCAGAGAGTCCGGTATACACCTTTACTCTGGCCATCCCTTGACAATGAAATCAAGAAGTTTAAGTCTATCAGGATCCCGCTCCACCGCTGATCTCCATTCTTCCTCATTTATGGCTTTTTCTCTCACCCAATTGACTACTTCAATCTCAGGCTCATCACTACTATCAATTGAGGATCAGGAAAGGAAATCTGCAACTATATTCTTTGGCCCAGGTACATATTCCACGACAAAATTGTATTCTAACAAACCTTCTACCCACCTTTTTATCCTAGGGGTTAATACTTCCCCTTTTTTGGAAGAGAAAATCTGAACAAGAGGCCTGTGATCAGTCCTCACCATGAAAGGTAAACCCCACAAATAAAATCTAAAATGCTTGATAGCCCACATGCACGCAAGAGCCTCCCTTTCAATGACCGAATAATGTTGCTCAGCCTCTTTGAGGGAACGGGAGGCAAAAGCAATAACTTTCTCTTCCTGGTTTACTCTTTGGGTTAGAACTGCTCATAAACCCTTGACGCTAGCGTCTGTATACAAGGAGGTTTTGGCACAAACATCAAAATGCCCCAAAGTGGGCATCTTCCCAATGCAATCTTTTATAAAGGAAACCGCAGCCACACACTCCTTAGACCAATTAAACTCACACCCCTTCTTCAAAAGAGCCCTAAGGGGTTGGGTCACACTTGAAAAATTTGCAATGAATTTAGAATAATACTCAGCTAAACCTAAGAATGACCTCACCCCATCTCTATCTGTAGGTTCAGGTGCGCTGACTATGGAGTCCACTAATTCCAACTTGGGTTTGATTCCATCACTTGAAATGGTATGGCCCAGATAAGTCACTGAAGTATCTCTAAATTTACACTTTTCCTCCTTCACAGTAAGACCAGCTTTGGCCAACCTTCCTAAAACTTCACGAAGGATCTTGTCATGTTCAAACACAATTCTGCCATGAATCAATATGTCATCTTGGAAACACAAGGTACCAGAAATTCCCTCAAGAACCTTCTTCATGATACGTTGAAAACAGGCGGCCGCAGAGGCCAGCCCGAAAGGCATTCTCAAAAACTGAGAGGCCCCTAATGGTGTTACAAAAGAGGTGAAATGTCTGGACTCAGGATGCAGAACGATCTGATGATAAGCCGAGGATAAATCTATAACACTAAACACTTCCGAGCCACCCAGACATGACAACTCTTCGGAGATATTAGGTAAGGGTTGGCGATCTACCCATATATGCTTGTTAAGGTCCCTGAGATCTACACACATACGGATCTGCTTCCCATTATCCTTCGGTGCTAGAACAACAGGGGCTAACCATTCAGAAGATTCAATCTCTTCAATTACACCAGCCTTCAATAACTTATCTAACTCCACCCGGAGGGGTTCTAACATCAATTTGGGTACCCTTCTGACCTTGTGCACCACAGGAACAGCATTTTTCTTCAGTATAAGTTTGTGTTCAAAGCCAGTCAAACAACCCAATTTACCACTAAACACTCCTAGAAATTCTTTACAAATCTCCATATGGTCCTCCTTATTATGTACTACCATAACTTGTTGTTCCGAATTAGGGTCTAATTTGATACCCATGTCCTGTTGGTGGCGCCAACCTAAAAGATTATTGCCCCGTTTGGCTACATAAACTTTGCCCATAGTGGTCTTATCTTGAAATTGGATGTTCATGACTCTATATCCAATCACCTCAATTTTAGCACCTCCATAGCTGACTGGGTTAATATCAGGTTTAACTAAAGAAACAAGATCCTCTCCAAAAATTGTCTGCCAATTTCGTTCACACACCATGGTGTACGGAGATCTGGAGTCTGCTAAGACAGTAACAGTTTTGCCATCAAGACTAATGGTGCATTCTGGCATAATTACAGGTCCTTCATCCACCCTCCCAGAGTTGCCTCCAACCTGGTTGACCTCTTGCTCCACATTGAGAACCATATTATTCACATTCTCAGTGACTAAATCTATATTGTTTCTGTCATTGTTGCAGACTCTGGCATAGTGGCCCTTCCTCCCACACTTCCTACACAAAGAATTGCGCGCAAAGCAGTTTGGACTATTTGCCGCATGTCCAGAGTTGCCACAGCGATAACAACGAAGAAGTTTAGTGTCCCTCCTCTTCTCCTGGGTTGATGTCTGTGCTTTACTGTCATTGCCAATCTTTAATACTTCTTCCTGAATTCGTGGTAGGTGTACAGTGCACAAATTATCTCCTTCTGGGTGATTCATCTCCTTGATCCAGTTGCTGGTGCTTTCCATTCCTTCAACAATAGCAATGGCTTCCCTCAGATCAGGGTTCTTTGTCAAAAGTTTTTCTTGGACTTTCTTGTTGTTGGTACAACATACCAACTGGTCACGAATAAGAGAGTCCGTGATATCACCAAAATCACAAGTGCGCGCTAAAGTACGTAGGGAAGCGATAAAGTTTCCAACACTTTCAGAAGTACCTTGGGATCTGGCAAAAAATGTATGCCTTTCCAAAACGACATTAAGTTTGACTCAAAATGTGCTGCTAACATTGCTACAGACATTTCATACATATCTCTGGGTTCGCCCTCTGTTACCCCAAAGGTTAGAGGTTCAAGGCTATCATAAATGTTTCTACCCTCAATTCCTAGATTGAGCCGTAGAACAGCTTGTTTCCTAGCTGGAGAGAATTTTTCCCCTCCTATGGCTATCAGGTAGGAGTCAAACAGATTTTTCCTGCGTTTCCAAGGAAGAATGGGGTCCCCTTTATCTGACAAAAAGGGGGGCGGTTGTGACATTGTAGGCGTTGCCATTGAAGAAGGAAGGAAGAGCACAACGTCTAAGAAACTGTCAGATTGTTTGTCAGTTAGTGTTGTCCGCTCGAGAACAAACGCGATCCAAAAAAAATGCAGATTCTGTAAAAAGGAAGCGCGTTACGTTGCCGCTTAGTAACGCAGACGTTCCGGCAACACACAGCAATCAGGGAAAAAAACGTCCGGGCTTATGCCTGTGCTCAGATATGGGGACGTGCGTTACGTTGTTGCATAGTAACGCGTCCTCAAAACCTCTGGGAATGTATGCAAAACACCGCAATTCTCGGGAAGGGACGCACGTTACAACATTGCTAGAAAACGCATCCTCTGGCCTTTGAAAAAACAAAATATGCAGCAATGGCGTTAAATTGTAACTTGGTAACGCCTATGCGGAAAGCTGAGCACGCGGCGTTGCTAGGTAACAGCAGAAAACAAAACATGCAGCAATGGCGTTACGTTGTTGCTTTATAACGCCTACGCTGAAGACTGAACACGTAGCGTAGCTCGCGCAGGCATGAAGCACGAGGATAACTTCTTCTGTGGTCGAGAAAAATAAAAGTCTGGCAAAATAAGAAGACAAAAACACTTGCCCAAATAGGAATGTCTCTGTAATTTTCCACAATCAAATCTTCTTCGTATTACTCGTTCCGCATCCACTTCTGGAAATCCACAGCAACAGTAAACGACACGTAACATGCCACGGACATCTTCAGGTAAGGACTCGTGGGTTCTGGGTTGGTTAGATTCTCGTCGCCAGTGTTATGAAGCGGAGACTGTACATTATACACAGAGGCTTTATTTGGTTACCAACCCAGAGCAGCACATCTTGACAGCTCCACCAACCGCCGTAGAATCCCCATCCTCTCAGACCTCAGAACCTCAATCACATCAGGGCTCCAGGTTCTCTGTGTTGGAACACAAGAGCAGACCAGGTTCCAGGCTCATAGGCATTCTCAGCACAACACAACACAGAAGTCTTCAGCCACACTAACCTTCGGCTCTAAGGGCTCTACGGGCTGGTGTGGGGAGTGCACCATGGTAATCCTGCAGGAAAGTGCCCTTTTTGACATGGTCACCCCCACTTTTTGCCTGGTAATTGATGCAATTTTGACTGAGTGTGCACTGGGTTCCTGCTAACCAAGTCCCTGGTACCAGAACTCTTTCCCTAAAACTTTTCAATTGTTCCCCAATTGACAATACATTTGGTCCACCTGTAAATCCCTAATAAATGGTACCCCTAGTATCTAGGGCCTGGGAACCAAAGAGGGTCCCCAACGGCTGCAGCATGTATTGTGCCACCCTCAGGAACCCCTCACCTAGCACATGCAGGTTGCCATTGTAGGCTGTGTGTCTTCGTGCAGCTAAAAGTGAAAACACGACGTGGCACACAGCCTGTGTGCCATATCCTCTAATATTGCATGCAACATATGTAAATCACACCTACAGCAGGCCTTACAGCCCTATGGCAGGGTGCATTATATTACATGTGAGGTTTTTGTCAATTGTTAGACATAGGGGGTTATTACAACTTTGGAGGAGGTGTTAATCCGTCCCAAAAATGACGGTAAAGTGACGGATATACCACCAGCCGTATTACGAGTTCCATAGGATATAATGGACTCGTAATACGGCTGGTGGTATATCCGTCACTTTACCGTCACTTTTGGGACGGATTAACACCTCCTCCAAAGTTGTAATAACCCCCATAGTGAGTGAACAGGGAAGCCATTTTAATTACATGTACTGGACACTGGTCAATGGGCCTGATTACAACTTTGGAGGAGGTGTTAATCCGTCCCAAATGTGACTGATATACCACCAGCCGTATTACGAGTTCCATAGGATATAATGGACTCGTAATACAGCTGGTGGTATATCCGTCACTTTACCGTCACTTTTGGGACGGATTAACACCTCCTCCAAAGTTGTAATCAGGCCCAATATGTGTTCCCCAGCTACATGATGGCTTCACTAAAAATAGGGATGTTTGGTATCAAACATCTTGTATTAAAAAACTCCCACTGATGCCAGTGATGGATTTATTAATACATGCACCCAGAGGGCACCTTAGAGGTGGCCCCTGAAAACCTACCATCTACCTGTGTGCCGACTGACTAGGTTTAGCCAGCCTGTCACCACCAGATGCATTTCTGGCCCCCCAAGGGTGAGCGCCTATGCTCTCAGACAGCCAGAAACGAGGCCTGTTCTGGGAGAGGTGTTTATCACCCCACCCACCAGGATGACCTGCGAATCTGCATTCTAAGGCACAGGGTTTCAAAAAAACCCGCTGCCCTTGATATGCAGATCTGGCTTCACTCAAAGAAGAGATGCCGCCCCCCTATCCCAGGACCCATTTGGCACCTGGACAGATAGGTGTGTCCATCCCTCAGGTCAGTCCCACCCTAAGGTGAGCTGCCTGATGTGGACACCACATTTAGAAATCTGCCATCTTGGTGATGGCAGAATTAGGAACTCTGGGACAGGGTTATGTCCACTTCCTACAGGAAATGGTCATATAGGGGGTGCAGTGACCCCAGGGGTAAGTAACCCATTGGCTACTACCCTACACTTCCCAAAATGCCCCTAAATTCAGTATTTAGGGTAGCCCCAGGCACCAGGAAATCAGATTCCTGCTGACCTACGAAGAAGGACACTCAAGAGCTGCAAACACAAAGCCGAGGAAGAACTGGACTTGGTTTCTCATTTTAATACAGCATATAAACAGCCCGCTACCTACACCTCCCAAATCTAACACTAAAATCCAGTTTTGGGCAATCTCTATACTCCAAATAATGCCAGAGGCAGAAGTCTGATAAAACGAGGCAGAGTTTTTCGGCAGCCAGACGGTGGCTACAGAAGAATTGTTTTTGCATCATGTTTCCTTTTCTTTTAAGTGCATCTCCAGTGTTAAATGTAAACCTCAACATACCTGTCAAGTAGGATTTGACACTCCAGCCTGATGTGGCACTGTATCGTCAAAAAGAGACCCACTGTGAATGGAGCCTGTCTGGCTGTGGGGGGAAAGGGCGAAGGAAGAGCCCTCGACAGGTGTAACCTAACATTTACCTCTGAAAGGAGAGGTATCCTTGAAGTTAATGCAGTGCCTGGGCCCAACCCTACTGATCATCCTGTCAAAGGAACAACCAAAATTCCCTACACCAAGGCCTTAGTTCTGGGTTAGTGGTTCTTAACTTTTTACTTCCGAGGTCCCCCACTTACTTATTACCAGAATCCAGTAACCCCCACTAAATAATTTCTGGAATTCGAGAACTCGCGCCCCCCCCCCCCCCCCCCTCCACTGACTCATTAGTGGAAGCTGGGGTCCCTGGCCTAAACACATTTTATTATTTGAACCACAAAACAATACACAATTAAATATTTTATTGAATTCAAATATATATCAAATCACAATTTCCATTTGAATGAGAAGTCTATTTGTTGTGCTTGCACTGTCCCACAAACCAATCTGAGGATACCGACTTCATTTTTAGCCTCCAATTTCAAATTCCTTCACTTTTACAGACTTTTTTAAATGTTACATTTTCGATTTTGCTTCTTTATTTGTATGTGCTTTATTAACCTGTTATATTGTTTAATTTTCTAAGCGGATGTGGACCCTCTGAGAAGATTTCAAGGGCCCTCAGGGGCCACCAGACCACAGGTTAAGAACCTCTGTTCTAGGAAGCTGCTGTAGTGATTTGAGATTTAGGGAGAATGAGGTCCCAGTGTTTCTTTCCAGCACACAGTCCAGCTCCTTTGTTTTGACCAATCTACACCATTAACATCTCTGGAAACTTGTAATAGATGAAACCATAAAACTGCATAGTGTCCAGTACTGCTATTTCACGTCCCGATGATAAAGAGATATTTCTGGTTGCCTTTCACTGTTGGCAAAGAGAGGCGAGAATAACCAATGGAAGCAGCGTTTCAGTCAGACAGTCTCCAAACTGCTGGTGTGGTATCTAAATCTGGTGAAGATGACTCCAGGTAATGGTGTGGTATCTAAGTATGTTGGGAATGGCCCCAGATAATTGTGTTGTATCTAAATATGGGGGAAATGCCTCCAGGTAACCATCAACAGTCATTTCAGCAGTATTGACCCCCCATGTACTCGGAATGTGTAGGTCTGTGAAGACAGAATGAGCAGCTGTTGTCAAGTCATAATTTGATGATGACTACCATTGCTACCGGTACTCCTCAGGAGAAGGGATCAAATACAGGAGGATACAAAGCAGTGGTTCCCAACCTGTGGTCCAGGGACCCCCGGGGGTCCGCTTCTGCTTAGAAAATGAAACAATATTAACAGGTTAGGTCCCTAGCTTTCAGTAATGACTTAGTGGGGGTCCCCAGACTCCAGTTATGATTCAGTGAGGGTCCCCGGGTTCCAGTAATCATTAAGTGGGGGTCCAGAGAAGTCAAAAGGTTGGAAACCACTGATATAAAGGATTCAGCAGACCCCAGGTGCCCAATATTTGCTTATTATTAAATAAAAGAATTGTTCCACAACTTTCACCGATTGCACTGAAGACAAATGATAAAGTGAAAATGGATAGAAAAAGAGGAGGTTGCTTCAAGAAATGTTATGCGACACAGAACACGCTCATCTAAAGAAGAGAAGAAAGGCACAGGCACTAGACAGGGCCGGGCCCCTCTGTAGGGCGTCCCACTCAATGGCCGACATAGGGGGCACGGCTGTTGACTGTGGTGAACACAATGTGCTGCCCTGCGTGTGACGTGCGGCTTGCCGGCGCCCCGGTGAAGTGGAAACATTTCCCTGACAGGTTCGTTTGTGCCTTCGCTCCTAGTTACATAATTAGCGCGCGACCCTGTCAAACTTTGTTAACGGACGAACGGTCTGAGTCAGCTCGTGGCCTGTTTTGAAAGGCGGGACCATGTGAACGGCAGATGCTGGAACCGGCTCAACAAGGCCATTTAAGTACCTCGATGCGCGAGGCAGAGCAATTCTATGGCGAGGCCTCGCAGGAGCAGGCGCAGAGCGGGCGGCGGTGCCTTCTCCGCACTGCGACCTACGGCGGGCCTTGAGTGACGGATGTGAGCGCCTCATTATATGAACCCTGAAAACGTCAACTCAATGAGCCTCGAAAGCAAATGGTGCTGTTTTTGTTCTTTGGACCTCCAGGGAGGCGAGCACAAGAAGCACACGGCGGCAAAACTGAGTTAAAAACAGCCCCAATGAAAGGCGCGCAAATAATTTGGGCATTTTGCCTATTTTAGAGACGAGCCACGCAGCTGTTAGGTGACCTTAGATGTCCCCTCAAAAAGGATGAAAATCAATAGCAGCTAAAACATGTTTTCATGTTTTTCTTTTTTTTTTGGATTTAACTTGAAAGAAGTCCTTAATACAAAAAGGTGGTGTACTGAAACTTAAGGCGTAACTGAATTGCTCAGCACAATTCCACATGAAAACCGAGTACGTGCCAATATGATCTCCCAAAGCAGAGCTCTTACCCAAAATGCTTGTTTCCAGACATAGCAGAGTGACTCTCAATAAAATAAAATCTTGACTTAAGGCTATTTTTAGTATTCTTTTGCCATCATGGGCAAATTAGGGCATTTATGGCGCTGCAGTTTAGCTGTGGTCACTTTTAAAGACTTACACACTTAGAGGCCTATTCAAGAGCCCCTAGCGCCTCCTTGCACCACATTAGCGTAATTCTTTTTACGCTAATGTGGTCCAACGTAGCCAAAATCCCTGTGCCATATTTACAAAGTGGCGCAATGCATGCATTGCGCAACTTTTTAAACCCTTGTGCCTCATTATGCCTGCGCCAGGCATATTATATGCAATAGGGGCGTTACCCCATTAGAGGGGCCGAAAAAACGGCGCAAGGAAATCTAAAAGATATCCTTGCGCCATTTTTTTTGGCACTTTAACGCCTGCTTTTTTGACGCTAATGTGGCCCAACGTGACCAAAATCCCCACGCCATATTTAGAACTTTGTAACCCCTTACGCCACATTATGCCTGCGCCGGGCACATTGTATGCAAGGGGGGCGTTTCCCGTTAGGGAGGCTGAAAAAACAGTGCAAGGAAATTTAAGAGATATCCTTGCACCATTTTCTTCTGGCACTTTTAACACCTGCTTGGGGCACTTTTCTTAAATCTGCACCTTACTGTCTTGAAGGCAGGGTTTAAAAAAAACGTAAAATGGAGTTCAGGCCTAAATCAAAAGCTGAATGCTTAGAGGTAATATGGTTAGTTTTGGGGTTTTCTATATTGCACAAGCCTCCTGGTGTCTCAGTGAAATGAGACGATAGAGGCCGGTTATGAGACGACGAGCTATGGTTATGTTTTGGTTTTTATATAGGACCAAGTGCCCAGGTTATCAAAGCCTAAGAGATAATGGATAAGTCGGGTTGAGGAGAGATTTGTTAGATTAGGGAGAGTGACCATGTATATTTAAAATGCATTATATGCATCACATGCATATAATTCAAGAGCACATACGTGCCAACAGACCCAGTTCATGCTTGAGACTCCCTCTTTCTTTAAGCCAAAAATGGCTTTATTTTATCTGTCTCCTTTCTAAAATTACCTATGCTTCAATATATGTCAATGGGAAAAATACATTCCCCTGATTTTTTTCAAAATCTTCCGCCTTCCAGTTGGAAAGTGTTGGCATGTATGTGACCAAATGAAGTGATAAGTGAGTTTCTATACTCTAAACAAAATAACTTATAGGCACTTGAGCATATTTCATTTTGAGGGCAATGGAGGTTGAAATTTCTCGATTTAGGCCCTCTTTACGACCGTGGCGGTCGGCGATAATTTGGGGAAAGGTACTGCCAACAGGCTGGCGGTACCTTTTCCCAAATTATGACATTGGCGGTTTGGCTCAAGCCAAATTGCCAATGTACCACTCCGGGGGCCAGGGTGGTAACGGCCGCTGGGCTGGAGACTTCGGTCTCCAGCCCGGCCGCCGTCACAATCCCACCCTAGGGATTATGACCTCGCCTACCGCCATGGTTTTCGTGGCAAGCGTATCGCCCCGAAAACCATGGCAGTAGGCACTATCAGTGCCAGGGAATTCCTTCCCTGGCACTGATAGGGGTCTCACCCGCCCCCCTCCCCAGAGTCCTCCCCCACCCTCCCCGTCCCTCCCCTGCCCCCCCACGCATTTACACACCCACGCGCGCACACATACACAATCATACACACACGCATACCCACATCCACCCACGCATGCACTCATACACACCCACACACCGCAACACACACCAACATACATTTTCGCACACGTGCATTCACAACACACAACATACACGTACCCTCACATTCAGTCATTCACGCACACATTCAATGCGACTCACAACCACATGCATGCATACAAAAACAGACACAACACCCTCACACACGCACACACCACCCCCCAACCCCCTCTCCTGTCGGCGAACCCAACTTACCTGCTTGCAGGGGGTCCTCCGGCAGGAGACAGGACGTGGCGCTGCTGTCAGCAGCAGCATCCACCAGCAAAACACCGCCAGGCCGTATCATTGCTCATGATACGGTAGGCGGTGTTTTGCTGGCATGGCGCTGCTGCTGACAGCAGCGCCACCTTACCACCGTCGCTGCCATGACCGTCAACGGTATTCCACCAGCCTTCTGGCAGAATTCCGTCGAGGGTCATAATGCGGGTGGGCGGCTGGTAGCCACGGCAACGGTATGTTGGTGGCCGTCGCCGTGGCGGTAGGCGGCATTTGCCGCCAATGTCATAATGTGGGCCTTAGTGTCTTATGTCGCGCCTTTAGGTTCAATACAAGTTAAGGAGTGGTTACAAAATACAGTAAGATTATACAGTGCAGCTCATCACCAATAACATCGAAGCACTACTCCTATATGACACACTAAAACACCTGTATACCCAAAGCATTCCCACATTCCCACATTTGCTTATATATCATCAAGGTACGTTAGCTGTCTTCATATATGTTCTTTAGACTGAGCCCCGTCTAAACAAAATGTTTTGAAGTCAGGCCCCCTCCAAAATTTTATAACAAATTGTGGGGGAGTGGGAGTGACATGGTTAATCGCAGAGGGCGGGGGTTAAGAGATAATTTAAAGTGTGCTTTTCTGTAGTTCATCATCAACACTCCGTGCAGGAATTATTAAAAAGCAAATGCATCAAACACAAACAGAATTGACCAAAATACTACTCCCCATAATTGGGGTGCGATGACCCCTTTGCATTCCTGAATCCCAATGCAACTGCACTTGCTGCACTGATGATACATGCAGCCCTGAAAAGCAGGCTATTCACTCTTCGCCTTCCAGCATTTCCCCATCCCTACAATCTTGAAACAGACTTGCTGCTGCTTTACAAAAAAAAATGAGCTCCCGCATGTTGGCCCCCTTTTTGAGGCAAGGGTGCCCTCTGCCTTAATGCTAACAGGAAAAATGAACCCACATGCCCCCTTTTTAAAGTAAGATTATCTTTTTAAAGATCATTTAAAATTGTGATGCAGTGGCCCCTTGGACCCTGGGCCACACTGCTACTGCATCTGCTTTGCTAATGATATCTACTGCCTTGTGAAACAGGCTGTCTCCTCTGCCCATTGTTAACAACACAGGCTCCTATCTCATGCCATCCCTCTCTCTCCCATCTCTCTGATGCCCAAACCAAAGCTTTTTTCAATTTTCCCTCCCAGGGGCCATTGCTGCAATGATCAAACCAACACACTGACACAGCAGGTATGCACTGGTCCTCTAATGCAAGAAAGGAAAGTTAGTAAAACAGTCATATTATTACAGCTGCAGCACCAATGATACCTACAGCTCTCAAGCACTCTTAAACCTGATACTAGAGATTTTGGTGGGATGAAAAAAGTGGAAGGCTCCAAAAAGGGGCATGACCTATTTAATTAAAGGTGTGGCTTAAACATGCTAACTAAACTTCATGAAGTGTACCACCCTACCCACACACCTGCAACTGGCATACATGACCATTGTTCTGAGTGCTTCGCAGAGAGGCTAAGTGTTGGATTAGCATGTATTCTAATCATTTGACCCACTGACAGGAACTGAGAGAAACGTGCAGTGCTCTCAGGCACTCATCCAGAAATCGATCAGTGTTTTTGCCTGTTAAATAAAGACACAAAAGGGACCCGTTTCAATGTCAGTTTTTGAATACTACCGGGTCTAAGACCTGGAGGGACTCTGCCCACTTAAATTCCTGTCTGATACCTAAAACAGGCTTTTTGACACTTTGTATTAAAAAAACACACATCCAGACACCCCACCTACAACCCGCTGCTTGGGTCCTGTTCCGAAAAATGGGCGCCACCCCCCTTTTCATAGTAGAGCAGAGAGGATGGGCTTCTGTGCTAAAGGGAGTTACTTAAAGCTTCTTGGTTTCAAATATTTATTCTTTTTGAGAGGTAATATAAAAGTAGCATCAGTGGAGTTCTAGCTTGTGTACTTTTAGTGGATATTTAAATTTTTTTTGCACTTGATACAGTCTGATTACTTATTATAAAAGTGTGCATTTTTAAAGCACTAGTTTTATCTTGATCTTTACATTTTGCAACAGCCTATTTTATACTGTATGATATACTTTTAAATGACATTCACAGTGATTTGTGTCAGAGGCTTGGCTCTTCTAGCACTATTAATAAACAAGTCATAATTCCGCACTGCTTCAAGCAAGATCTAATTCAGTGACTCTGGTCACACACACAGACATCTCTAGTTATCACATTAACCAAGTGAAATTTCATACCATAAAAAAGTTAATTTCCCAATGATTATTTTTAACTTGCATTTATTTTTAATTTAAGGTGTGTGCATGTTATTTTATATGTAGTTAACAGAAGGTGAAAACAACAACAAAATGAATAATATTCTGTTCTTTTTAGCCACCTTTTGACACCTCCACATTCACTGACCCTGCCCCCATGACAATTAGTAATACAGTCACCACACTTTTTTTGCACTTTAACTGCTGCATGTAAATGAAGACAGGCTGGAAAAGCGCCAGTCATGCTTCTAGGCTGTCTTAATTTACAAGTAATTGCAGATGCATTCACGCATCCCAGGAAATACAGCTATGAACCCCCAAGGGGGCACCCCCACATTGTGAAGATCTATGAGGTACATAGATGTGGTGTTAAGTATTGTGAATCTATAATTACCTTTATATACTTACCTTGCCCATGTATTGGTCGTTGATATTTTTGCTACAATACTTTTGTAACACACCATTAAGTATTTAATATGCTAGTACTATACCCGTCCTTTACTATGTCATACCTTATCCTTCTCATTTTCACATTTGGTATTTCTATTTGTCACCAACCGCCACTTGATACAGAGCAAATACATTGTAAATATGTGTTTATGAATAGGAATCTCTGTCCAAAGCATACTATCTTTATTGCAAACGTCATATAAGTTAACCCTTAAAATGAAATAATTGTATGAACTACTATGGATGTCCACTGTTTGTAAGCAGCCTTTATTTGTATAATGACAGTGATATTTTTTATCAAAATATAACTGCAAAGCAATACCTTTTAGTATCATTTTCATATTGAGATTAACTATTCCCTAGTGTCTCAAATCTGTAGACTTGCCCTATAAATTAAAACTGTCACATGTGAGTTAAATAGAATTGTACAATTGTAAACGACACACGGATCAATTTCAAACGAATCACAGATCATTTCAGATAGTTCCACTTCATTTCACGGTTGTTGTGTTTAGAGAATAGTTGTTTCAGTGCTAACTAGCCACTGGTGGTGCAGTAATTGTATTCCTTGTAACACCTTTGACATGACATAATGATGTACAGTAAAAATGCCCAATAAAGCAAAATTCGGACAATGAAACAAAAACAAAATTTTCTAATTTGTTGGTTTAATATGCAGTTGAAAAACATCTGTCAATAAATAACAAAAGTAAGTTTCTGTTCTTAGTAGAATGTGACTGATGCCTTTGTGAACCTGTCTCAATGCTCCCACTGCACCTGTAGCCATCATTGCTTCAATTTTCTATCTTTCATGCTGCCCCCCAGTCAATCTTTCCATTCATTTCCTGTGCCTCTGCCTGCCAAACCATCTCTTCCACAGTCGTGGAGTTGAATGTACAGACTGCAGCACATTCTGTCACTACACAGGAGATTCCTTCGGTTCTTCTGGTGCAGTCTGAAGACAGGCAGTCCTCGAAGGATGCAAGACCTGGAAACTGTTGCAGTTGCTGGCAGGAGCTGAAGATAAAGTGTTGCAGAAGTCGTCTTAGCTTCTTTTTTGCAGTTTGTAGAGTTCCTGGAGCAGTCATCGGTTGATCCGTCGGTAGAAGATGAAGTAAAGGATGCAGAGGATTCTTGCTAGAGTCTTGCAATCTGAATCTGAAGAAACACCCAGAGGAGAGACCCTAAATAGCCCTGAGAGGGGGATTGGTCACCTAAACAGGTAAGCACCTATCAGGAGGGGTCTCTGACGTCACCTGCTGGCACTGGCCACTCAGATGCTCCCAGAGTGCCCCACCAACTTGGAATCCAAGATGGCAAAACCCAGGGCCACTCTGGAGGAGCTCTGAGCACCACCACTGGGGTGGTGATGGACAGGGGAGTGGTCACTCCCCTTTCCTTTGTCCAGTTTCGCACCAGAACAGAGACTTGGGGTCCCTGAACCAGTGTAAACTGGATTTTGCAAGGAGGGCACTGTCTGTGCCCTTCAACGCATTTCCAGAGGCTCTGGGATTATATCCCTCCCATGCCTGTAACACCTATTTCCAAAGGGAGAGGGTGTAACACCCCTCTCCTAAAGGAAATGCATTGTTCTGCCTTCCTGGGATTGAGCTGCTCAAGCCCAGGACGGCAAAAGCCTGTCTGTGAGGTGGCAGCAGTTGGGGTTGTAGTGGAAACCTCAGAAGTCTGGTATGGCAGTATTGGGGGTCCACTGTGGAGCCCCCAGAGTGCATGGGATTGTGCTACCAATACTGGAATCAGTATTGGGGTACAATTACCAGTTGTTAGACTCCTTATATGGCCCTATTCAGAGCTACCATTGTAAAGCTGTGCAGTGCACACTTAAAATGGCGTACTCGCACTCACGAAGTCCGAGAAAATGGGCATGGACAACGTGGGGGCACCTCTGCTAGTGCCGGGGTGCCCTCACACACAGGTACTTTGCACTCAGCCTTCAGGGTCTGATGGCCGACATATAGGTGACCTGGCGTAGTGAAAATGGTTGTGAAAAAGTGCACGCACAGGCTCCAATGGCAGTCCTGTAGAAGCCTTTGTATGGGGTCCTTATGGGTGGCAAAAGAAATGCTTCAGCCCATAAGGATCCCTGGAATCCCAATGCCCTGGGTACCTAGGTACTATTTACTAGGGACTTATAATGGGGGTTCAGTTTGCCAATTTGGAGTGAAATACTGGGTTATCAGTATGTAAGTATACATTTGGAACCAGAGAGAGCATAAGCACTGGAGTTCTGGTTTGCAGGACTCCAGTGACACAGTTGAGCATAGTGAAAAAAACAGTGAAACAGACTGAAAAGTAGGCCACAAACCATGAGCACTGGGGTCCTGGCTAGCAGGATCCCAGTGACACAGTTAAAACACACTGACAAACACTGATAAAAAGGCCAAAAATGGGGGAAGCCATGCTAGAAAGAGGCTACTTTCTCTCAGTGACAGAAATGGAGCAATCCTTTTATGGTGTGCTGCAGGCGATAACAACATCCCGTGTTGCACTGGACCATAACATCGTAGTGATTAATTTCATAGTGAACCTCATATGTTCCAGTTTTAAGAGAAATGAAAAGGTGGCTGTTATAGAAACTAGCCTATAGGAGGTGTCAAACAAAATCCTTCAGCTCCAGGCCACAGTGAAACAGCTGATAAGTGATGTCTTGGTATTTCATCAAAGCATGGTGATACATTTTAAGTATTATGCAAATAAAACGAATAGATTCTGTGCACAGGTTTGGACCAATGTACCAATTCTGAATTGAGGTAATCGACAATTATAGCCCACGCATTTACCTGGAGATAATGCATATTAGGCATGTTACAATGCCAGAGACCGTCAAACATGTTTATTATTGTGAGTACTCTCTACATTCTGCCACAATTGAATATATGCAAAAAATCCATCCTTTTAAAGGCTTTATTGGAAGCCAATTTCAGTGCAGAATAAATGAAACAAAATAAATACAGACAGTAAAATCATAGCGAGAGCAGAACTATGGAAGGCATTGTAGACAGCGCTTGGTTCTTCCTAGGGCTTGAGTGTGCATGGTACCTGCTTGATGGTTGGTGTAAGCACTGTTGCTCTTGAGGTTTTGCAAGGGACAGATTATGACCCCTTGCTGAGGTCCTTTGGATAACTGAGGAACGAAGCATTGCAGTTGCAGAATAATAGTACAGTAACTCAAGTAGCAGAAACTAACAGTATGTTCAAGCAAATCATTTCCACGCTTTAAAGTTAATTTCATATTAAACAGCTGGAAACAGATACCTCAGTTGGGTAAGATTGTGAGGCTTGCTACAGAGGCAATTAAAAGCAAGGTGATAACGATATAGATGCCTGGAGAAGGATGAGGTGAAAAATCAATTAAGTCTCTGAGATTATTATACAAGGTAGGAGATAAGGTGGGCAAAGTCCTGTCCTGGCTGTCAAGAAGGAATTGGAAGGCAGATTGATTGCAGGAGTAAGGGATAAGAAATGGGAGGATGGTAACAAACACTATTGGAAAGTCTTCGTTCTTTGCTGCCTATTACAAGGAATTCTGTGAGTCTAGGTGTCGTCAGCATCAGGACGAGATAGAAGGGTTTATAGTGGAATGTCCAAATGTAGCTACCCAAAGTCTGGTTTAGAGTTTGGTGGACGGGTTACTCCATCACAAATGTGGCAGATATCCTGTCACCTCATTACCGGTGCATTATATCCCAAAAAACTTGTGTAATACAGTGGACGGGATATCCATCACGTTTGTGAAAGAGTAACCTTTCCACCAAACTCTAAATCAGATCTTCGGTGCAGACGGTAAACTAGCACTCGAGTGCTGTCAATGAACATTGGGTCCGAGCAGCACTTTTTACTCATAATTCAGAGAAGCTTCACGGCTGATTTTATTAAACATATTTTTATTAGCTTTTCAGAAAACAAAAATGACATCATCAGTCACTGAAACAATGAACAATCAATACAAAACTTCCCAGCATTTCTCGCTTGACCCTAACCAAGAAAAAAGACAAAAAAGGAAAACGCTGATACGTTTAGATCAATACAGTCTCTTATTGCGCTAAATTTCATATACTTCACACCTCATGCAGAGAACACTCAATGGAGAAAACACTTCTTCCCAATGGTCCCAAATCTTCCCCCTTTCATTTGTGCAACTCCTATGCCTATAAATCACTTTTAATAGACATGCACCCGTCCATTCCCCTTTTGCAGGTATGCAGATCTGGGATAGAATTGTTACCGCACTGATTTCCTTACATGCAGTT
The DNA here is from genome assembly GCF_031143425.1 of Pleurodeles waltl. Lineage (NCBI taxonomy): Eukaryota > Metazoa > Chordata > Amphibia > Caudata > Salamandridae > Pleurodeles > Pleurodeles waltl. Next base: position 902,402,199 of record NC_090450.1, read on the forward strand.
GAATGTCCCCAGATTGTTTGAAGGAAGGTCCTGTGTTCGACCAAGCATTGCACATGTGGGATTTTTCGTCAGGCCCATGTGCTGTAGGCAGGTCCTATAATCATAAACACTGTGCAGGATTTTAAGTGTAATTAATTGAAGAGCAGATTCCATTGCAACCTCCTTCAGGTTTTTTTCGGGCCTCTCCCCAATCTAGATCTTCCATTTCACCCATTCCTCTTTCCATTTTCTTCTAATGGTCTGAAAGCTCTTTGATAGATTATTAATGATTGTTCTGTATATGCAAGGCACTGTATCCTTATCTAAATTATCCTTCAACATAGTCTCTTGGTCTTTAGTGTTGTAGATCTCAAGAATCTGGGAGTGGTCAGTTAATTCTTCTGCACACTTATCAAAATGATCCTTCAACAAAGTCTCTTGGTCTTTAATGTTGTTGATCTCAAGAAGCAGGGAGTGGACCGTTAATTCTTTACAGTCTATTCCCTGCCCCAGGATGGCACTTCTCATCTGAAGTTATTTCATAGTTTACCATCGGACCCAGCTCAAATCCCTCCTACAGGGGCACAAATGGTTTCTCTATGACCGCAGCATAAAGTCAGCGAGCAGTTGACATTTCATGATCGTTGAGGGTGTGGAGAAAAGAGGGATCACCAATGTCATTCACACTATTCCTGAAGATGGGGATAATGAAGGAAGGTGTCCATAATAGTCAGAGTAACCTCCTGCATATAAAGAGGGTAAATTGTAAACACAGGTGTGCCTCGCACCTCCCATTTCTACTACTGAATACTTCAACAAAACTCACTGTAAAACTCTTAGCCAGTTTATTACTAGGGGTGATTTCCTCCTAAATCTGTACTAGGGTGCTCTGGATACTGCATGGGGTACACTTAGACACCATTGACTTGTCATTCTCCTGACCTTCCTGTAGTATATTATCATTCAATAACTGGGAGTCCCTCCTAATAGTTGTGCCTATTAAGAACCTAGGATCCATCAAAAGGCCTAGAACACTGGAGTCCTCCTCTCGCCTGATGCCATTTACTGCCTGGAGGGAGTTACTTACATGGGTTTGTCATGACTCCAAGAGCCCAGAAACATTCCCAGACTAACCCTTGGAGGTTCCCAGGCATTGCTTTGAAAATTAGCGCTGTGTTGGACTAAGTCTGTCCTAAGGAAGGCCTCTTCCTGGGTCTCCTTAGTGGACCATTTATCGCATCCCCAACCCTTGTTCCAGTTCCTTTCACACACCCTTCTTCAGACCAACTAATACCAATTAGGACATTCCATTGATTATGTCACAGGAGTGGCCGTGTGAGGCAAGATCACATGATCACATTCATGTTACAGGCATTTAACTTCATATATAAGGGAAATATAATAATAAGGCAATCAATCCGTTGTAACCCACTGAAACAAATTGCTAAAGACCAATTGAGGTGTTAGACAATGTGCAAATGTTGCTGTGCCACACAGTTTCATAATACAAATGAGGAAAACCTAAGCAAGTATGCTCTTGCGTAGAGCATGCTGGTGAGTTATCGGTGCCAGCTAACACTCGTAAAACGCAAAAGAAGACTTCACCAGATGACAGTCACCTGATCAAATAGTGCTTATTTTACTTACTTTATCTAGCGATTTAAAAAAATAGTGGACCTGTTCATCCAATTGTAACTGGACTAGATGAAGCTCTGTAGCATCTCTAAAGACAGCAATATAATTTTACCCTTATTTTTGATGGTCTTGCCAGGGGATATTTTCCACTCCCCTTAGGGCGTTGAGAGAGTATCACTCATAGGGTACTTACTTAACATGATGTGACGAATACAGCACTTTCCGTTTTTTAGATTACTATAACAAAACTATAAGGAAAGAAGAATCAGCCGAAGACTAATGAAAGTATCCCCTGAGATCTACTGGGAAGATGTCCAAATGTTGTGACTTTACTGGTTCTCCTGGAACAGGAACACATACACAGGACACAGATAATTAAATCCTTTTGCATAGTTAGTCCTGTCGCATACCCTGGTTGAGGAAGACAGTCTGGTCTGGATTTAGTGCACATGTACCATTAGGTGTATTGGTTTCATTGTCATGCTATTTAACTATAACTTCATCTAATATGAATTGTAGAAATAATCTTTGCAGTTTATGAAGTTCTGCGTCATATCATAGCACTAGTGGTAACTTTTTAACTAAGTTAGACAGTAATATCTCAATATGTTTTTAGCCCACAAGATTCTCAATTCAAACCCTGCCAGACATGTTTGACATTGTTTGGGAAGGACCTTCCTTCCCACTCAACGGCGCTCAACAAATTGAAACATTGCCCGTTTTCCTACACAGTTCTCTGCTCGTTTGGTCATAGTTGCACAACAGATGATTCTGACAGAAAACCAAGCAGCTATTTCTAGAATAGTGTGTACTTGTTTCCCCCTTTGGACTGCTGAATCCCTGGCAGTGCCAGACACTTCTCCGATCCCAGCCAGGACAGATGATTAAAAGGATAGTGTGCCACTGGTAGCTGCTCTGTCTGAGAACTATTGGAGCTCCAGGCAGCCATTCCTCTGTGAAGTATGCAGAAGAGTAATGCATGGTTGTACAGCAAATACTTAATGAGCGGTTCTATCCGCTCATCATGTATTCACTGCCCTGGCATGCATTGCTCTGATTCTGCAGCCCCTGGGCATATATGAGCTGCTCCACTTGCTTCACCTTCAAATAGGAGAAATTGATAGGTCAGCTGACATCTTTCCTGGCGCTCGGCAGCATCAGCGACATGACTGACTGGCTGGAAGCTGCAGAGTCGAGGGGTGGCTCCTTCGGAGCAGCGTCCCCACCCACTCCCCATCAGTAGCGACAGCTGCATAACTTTTACCAAAAAGCGATAATAAACTGTGTTTAGTATCATTTTTTGGTAAAAGGTGCGGGCCACGGGAGTGACAAGCACTGAGGGGGAGTGCACACCTTCAGTGAGATGGGTCCGACCTATATAAACTTTACTGTCTGACCAATTTGCAAAAAAATTGATGCAGCATGCTAGGTGAAGTTTATGAAATGCGTGCAGATTTATGAAACTGAACTAAAGTTAATAAACATAAAAGTGTATTTCCTCTAGTAGGAAAACTGTATAATGAGTCTCGCACATTCCTAGTTTGTGTACCTTAAAACTCCTAGTATAATAAATAATTCTTTATTGTTTCAGATATTTTATATGTCATCGTTTTTCTACACTGCAAATTATACTTGGCAGTTGTATATCGACCTGAAAGATAAAATAAACAATGTGGTGAGTATATATATTTACCTACACTGCTGGATGTTACAGGAAAGTGTGTGTAGTCCAACCTATGTTGTTAACACCATTCAGGGGCAGCTCCTCCGCTGTAGCGGAGGAGCAACACCCCACTGAATTGTGGGGAAAGGAAAAATAAAATGCTAATAATGCTACATTATTATCATTTTATTTTTCCTGGGAGAAGGGGTGGGCGGGACTGGAGGGAGGGGGCTGGAGGAGGGATATATGAACCACAAAGTGTGCATGTCTGTTTGGCCGGCCGTGTTGGGCCGGCCAAACAGACATCCGCACTTTGCATATTCTCTATCCGGCTGTTTTGCACAGTCGAGTGGAGAAGATGCCCAGTGTCCCACTCCCAGTCTGAGTGGTGAAGCAGGCCGCTCAGACCAATCACGACACTGCTGTCATGCTGGTGACAGCAGTGTTGTGAATGGCTGGGAGTCTGTGTGCAGCCGGGAAGAGAAAGAGGACAGAGGGGAGACGAGTGCGTCTCCCCAATAGGTAAGCTTTTTTTCCCTTTTTATTTGGATGATAACGCCCTGAAATATGGGTGCATATCCATAAAGCCATGGAAAAGGTCAGAGATTTACTCTCTTTAAAGACAGGAGGAAAACCATTTCTATGGTGAGAATGCAAAGGGAATCCCCAGGCTGAAAAAAAAGTGTAATTGTACTAATGCAAAGGCATTTTCATATGCACAATTCTACATTGCCCTTTCAGTTATGAATGCCGAACTACCTTTGACTGGAAATGTTTGGGGATGTGTAAAATAGTTGCAGGTTTGAAGAAGGTCTCTTGGAAACCTCTGTGAATTCCAGAAAATCATATATCTGCACCTAAATGTGGGCTAAACCTACCAGTGCAGGTTTGCATGTTTTAAAGCTAGGACTCTAACGGGCTTTGTGAATTGAGCCCCCAGAATCAAGAAGTCAGAGTTATATAAATTGTAACTTTACTACTACAGTTTGCATACATTTCTGACTTAATAGGGACGTTACAAAAATCTCCAGGACTAGACATGGAAATCCACACAAATCGTAGATTTTGTTATTAATCCTAATGTTATCCATTGAATGGGATTAAGTGGGGGCAGAAATATACATTTTAGCAGGGAAGGGTTATTCCCTTTTCCTCCAAGAGAAACCCTTGTTAAATGTAGAGAAATACAATTTTATGTACTCCCAGAAAGATATTGGGGTGTTCAGAAAGGTTTTCAGACCTATTTGCATGCCTACTCGTAACGTTCAATGTGCCTGGCCAACGGGGTGGAGTCAAAAGCTTTGGGATTGGTTGTGGATACATACAAAAGCACAGTTTGTGAATTGCTAGCACATTCCCAGTGGTCACCCTAATAAAAATCCTCTAAAACACCCAGGTCCCCATTGCAAAGCATGTTTTGTGAACTGGGTCCAACATTTGTAACATTGCTGAAGCAAATAAAACAAATCGGAGCTTCAGCAAAGGAAACAAGCAATTCAGCTGAACAAAGACATTATTAACAGGTATTTGTAGAATTTTGGCATTCCATAAAAAATAACACAAGAAGGCCCTTGAATATCTAAATGAGTGTGTCTCATTTTATTTTTTGTAAGAAAGCAGAACTGGATGAAGCTTTAAAAAAGTAGCACTGTATAATTTCCATGGAGCATTTCTATGGTATGTTTGAGTTTATGAGGCTTTCAGAGCCTGGACATCCTTTAAGGTGCTGAATTTCTCTCTGATGGAATCAAGTTGGCCCGAGGTCATTAAATATGGGAGAAAGTATCCCATGGCATACATTATAAGGATATTGAAAGTCAGCAAGAAGTTCCATGACCATAAAGAGGAATGAGCCTAAAGCCTGAGTTCCTTTATAAGGTTATGGACTCCAAGGTTCCAGCCTGCGCCTGGATGCACTCTGGCTGATTAATGTGCTATACAAATCTTGACGATTGATTGCCTTGTAATATCCTTATTATGTATGGGAGGGGGTACTTTATTCCATAGAATATATTGTCACACCATCACCTTTCCCACAACCCCTCTTAAACCCTTGGTACATAGGCCTTTCATATAAAAGAGAGAGCATGTTTGCAAGCATGAGAAATACAAATAGAATTTGAAGAGCACAATTAAACACATATAAAAGCTGTTAGATATCTGTGTAAAACGATATTAAAATCAGTTCAATACAAGTCAGTGTTTTAAAAAAAGGGCGAGTAGGACGAATTCTGTAGAAACATGCAGGACATTTATTTTTTATAATTACCTTGTGAGTGCTGAAAGTAAAGATGTAGCCATACATATCTCCTTTCTGGTTGTCACTGTACAGCTAGTAAAGCAGAGCAAAAGAAACTGGAGCATTTCGTTTATGCTTCATGACCTCACCTGCCTTTCCCCTCAAGTGCTGACTTGGGCAGCAAGCATTGTTATGTCAGAACTCTTCTGTAATATGCTATTTGCAGTGCTTTGTGTACATGGATTTTATAATGCTAGTAAATACCCCAACATCGTTGTTCATTTTCCATTGCTCAATCCTTGCAACACCTTTACAACTCAGACATTTCATAGTAGTCTCCCCATCTCTTCTTATATGCACCCAGGGAACTTACTCCTAGTTTGGAGTGAAGAAACAGCAGATTATCTTGATTTGCAGATAGTATATTTGCATTTTCCTGAAGCACCAAATGTTTAATTCACTCCACTGAATGTACATAATCACAATTCACTCAGCCCATGTACACTAATAATAGGGTTCCTTTTTTACTGTTTAAACCAATTAAATTAAGTGAGATTAGAAATGCTGACCTCTCCTTTCTCTGATGTTCTACACAGGACAAAAAGAACAGTGCAAATGCAGTTAAGCGTTACATGTACATATACATATTCAGCCCTCTTGAACATTTGTGACTGCCACAGATTTTCAGGACTACCACTGGAATTTTTTGAGAATTGGAAAAAGGGCTTGAAAAGTAGAAGCAATTGCAAGGGAGGGCACTTTATGAATGTGGTTCATATGTGTTTATCTTTAAATATAACATGAACAATATTTTATTGACTGCATATTGGTTGATCTGTTTTTATGAAATAAGGTATGTTCTTGTGGTTAAGCTGCTGACCTCAACAATAGACTTAACACTAAAACTTTCAGAAACACAATCATGTAAATAAACAGCCATGTTGTGGAGATATTACAGTTTAAAAAGAATGCTAAAACCAGATTAGCAAAAAACAACAGCATAAAATGGTAAACTTGTGCAAATCGTCCTCTAGCAAAAATAATGCCACTCTTAAAATAAAGAACAATGGTAATGTTATGGTGGTATCTTATTCTTTATTGAGAGTCTGTAAATATGAGAAAGAGTGATGGAGGGGATTCCTTGATGAACTGACAGAGGAAGATTCTAATCGAATAGATTTCACAGAGATAACTTTACTTTGAAATGTTTATAAATGAGGGCAATATTTGTAGGGAGCTGTCCTAGCCTACGGATAGAATGACATAGTAGTTATGCTCCAATATGAGTTTATTATAACAATTAACATAATGCAAAAATGAATTATTGGAACCTTTTTATTACAAACATACCTCTGATTTTTAGGGCCATTGAGTGTTTGGAAGTTGTTGGATTCACATCCATTTTTCAAGCACGTGCTAGTGAACGAAACTAACCTTTCCCTTGAGGTCTGGTTTCTATGTAGGTTTTTTTACATTCTATGTAATATTTTACACACATTTTCTACGAATCATTCATAATCGAGTCTATGTCTATTTATACATTTGAAAACATTACTTACCAGTTCAAACAAACATTACTTAACAGTTCATACTGCTGGTAACTTGTCATCCAGTTGAAGTGATTCAGTACTTTAATGTAACGTTCTCCTACAGAAATATTGCGGGTAAAGATTATCACAAATAAATAGAACTCACTTTCCCTTTGTGAGTAATGGTAATTTTGCTGAGCTGGTACAGCGTTGCAGGATCAATATTTGAGTGAGATTGAAAAAATAAATGTTTAGTTTGAAGTGGGGACACTAGGTTTTCATTATGTACAAGATTCCTAAAATGCAGTGTCTCCCAGCAAAGTTGATTTGCAGACTTGCCTCATTATATCATTATTCTCAGAATGTTCTGATTGAGTAAAGATCATTTGTTGATATTTCCAAAACTTAATCTACACAGGCATCAGTGCATTCAAGTCTTCTCAGACGAATGGCAATAATCTTATCAAGGTAAGGTTTGTTTTATTTAGTAATATGTTTCATCATCATTGTACACAGGGGTTTGCAAAGTTGGTCCAAGCACCATGATTTATCCCACATTTATCTGAATGCATGTAATCTGAATCTGAATCATTTGGGTAGTGTAACTCCAGAACGTCTGCATGTACCCAGCACTTGTGGAGATAAGTATTTAGAACGACTCTAAAGTATGGTGAAACTGTATGTTTTCTACTACTCATGCCGTGTTGCACAGTTTTTGTTGTCTTTCAATGGGATAACAACTCAAGTAGTGAACAATGCAAGAGGGGCATTTTCCCCAATTGGATGTTTTCTACTGATACAGTGGACACCATATAGCTATATTTTGATTGGTTGCCTGGGAACATAGTCGGAGCTTTATTCGTTCAATTCTACGGCTTCCATACCTTTGGAGCATTTTATTTGTCGGGACAACACATAGCTCAGCTGAAGGGTATGAGGCATAGACCATACTACCAATATTCTACATGATCATATTGAAGTAAATAAATAAAAGATAAACAATCAGGCAAATAACAAACATGCAGATATCACAAAGTTATTTCACGTGTAATATAGGTAGAAGTGTCTCATCTATGGAAGTTTCTTCAATGTAAATTTCTTTTTCTCTTTGCAGTTTTCTACCTTTGATTTTAATGATTCCTGTTTTTTCCTTTGGAAATGCCAATGAATGCTACCAGAACTACAGTCAGCTGCACAGGTACTCCATTATCACATGGACTTCTAAACTTCAACACAAAGTGGGGGGGCTTACAAAATACATTTTTAAGGGTCGGTACATTTATGTTGGAAAAATGCTAGAACCATTCTATGATGCATTATAGCTGTCTTTCTAGGTCACACCCAGTTTGTGGGGCAGCATCTACACTTGACTCACCTGCTGGCCCTCATATTATTACTCTTTGTGTCAAATGACTGGAGCCCATGCCCAATTTGGGGAATGGTATGAACTGCACTCAAGGGGTATCTGTGGGTCTTCTTAATATTCTCCACTAACTGCCTTTCGTATTTCCTTTACAACCCATGGCTCATTCATCCTGTTATATTATTCTACCTCTTGCAGAGTTTAACATCATTGAATGTAACACTGACAGCATCCTACCAGGTCTGGAAAACGTGCACAAGAATTTTCTGAGCTGCTGTTTCAGTCTATTGACTTGCGGCATGACCAGCAACCTCTCAGTTGGATTCTTGGATGTGTCTCCTCTTTCAGATATTTGGGTCACTACACTTGATTGACAGTGAGACTGTCTCAAAATGTGCCTATTGACTCTGCCAGTTGGGTGCCACAGGGCCCAAGTAGAAGACTGGCCAGCGTCTTTGCTTGACCATATTGTGATGTCTCCTTTGAATGTCAGAGACATTCTCATGTTTCAAGGGAAATGAAGTCTTTGTTGTCTTGGACCAGCGCTGCTCCGACTAGTCAACTTAAAATGCTGAACCAGATGGATGGCACTAGATTACCCAAGATTCCAATCAAAGAGGATACCTATGGTGCTCCCCTTAACTGAGTCACTGACTCAGTAAGTATTCAGTACTCACCTTATCCAGTATTGGATCTTTCATAGATTCAAATGCTTGAATCATTCCCCATCATCGACATGGGAGTTCCTTGTTACCATAACACAGCAGTATGTTTTACGAACATAGGCCCTAATAGCAATTAACAATGTCTTTAACAACATATCCATGTCCTTTTGTAAAAGGGACCAAACTTGAACCATGACGAACTAGGCAACAGCACCCTCCAGAATACTCCCCAGAGAGGCTGTTACCTTCAGATTTTCTACCACATGTTGTGTGAAGGGTGTTTGCCTGAACTCAGCTCAGTTTGTTCCATTTCTTGAGATTACTTTGTCTTCAATATGTCCGAAACCTCTAAAAAGGGTTTATTCAGACCTTGCAACTCCTGTGGCAATAAGCATCTACATGTGAAAGACACACACAAGGAGTGCATCTACTGCCTTTATCTAAGTCATTAGGTGAAGGATTGCAAGATTTGTAGAACCTTTCCTACAAAAACACTAAAGGACAGAGAAGGAAGGTTACTTCTGTGGCTACAGAGGTCCAAGGGTCACACTTCTGATGAGGAAAGCGACACTTATGAGAGATTCAGAAAAAAGAGCGAGATCCTCTGATAGACCATCTTAAGGAGGTAAGAAGGCCTTCAAGTTGCAGCATAGAGACCCTGCCAAGAATCAGAAATAACATCATATCTCCTCAGGCACAGCCTCCTCTCAACCTGCTACAATGTCTCACCAGACTGGGGAAGTTCCATTTACATATCTACAAAAAATCTATGTCACAGACATCACCGTCAAAGACACTCTCGTCGACGACTGCTACAGCGACGGTTACCAATGTTTCGTCAATGAGATCATCGTCAGCAACACTGCAATGCCAATAGTCATCGACACTCCCATTCCGTCGATGAGAATGTATCCATCTTCTATGGCCCGGTCAACGGTACCATCAACAAAGAGGCCACAGTCGGCTAAGACTCTGCTAACAACACCACCATCAACGAAGACACCACCGTCGACGGCAGCACCGAAGACGACAACATTGGCTATGACTGAACCACCATCGACGACGACATCGTCTACGACACCGTAGACGGGCCCGTCACTGGTGACATTGAAGCTTAAAAAAAGACACTTATTCCAGACATTACTTCTCTTAAAGTATCTCCCTATCCTCCATCACATCTCTTGGATCTGGAGGAATCGGATGATGACGAAAGACTCTTCAGGCTGCGCACAGCCCATCTCAGCTTCTGGTTCAATGCCAGGATGATGATGAGGATGAACTTTATGAGGAAGATCACCCATACTACCAACAATATTACGCTTGATTACCAAAAATGACAGGAGAATCCTCAAATACCTATCTCGTTGGTGCAGGATCAGCAAACGTTGCTACAGGATTATGAAAGAAGATTTTCAGACATGGAATCAGAGCCACCATCTCGCCTGTTGCACCCTCTACACCTCCACCTAGACCCACTCCCGTAACTCCTAGAATTACACTGCAATCAACCGGGGCAGCACCACTGAGAGACGACCCTTCATTCTAAGAAGAGAAGAAGGACTAATCCAGAAGACTATTCGGCCACAGAATGAGTGGGATGATTATCTCATTCCCACGCCTTTCACCTCTACCTCTGAATCTGTCAGATTCACCGCTGGAGGATATAGGTGGATTCCATAACCGAGTGAATAGAGCAGCCAACAGATTTCACCATCCAACTTCATTCAAACAAGCTGATTGCTTCCTTTACGATTTCAAGGAACAAGCAAGAAAATCTGTCAGGGCCATCCCCATAATATATTACATCTGGGAAGAGGAGATTAAAAATATGAAAAACCCTGCAACAGTGGTGTGTGCCGCCCAGGATAGACAAAAAATACAAGGCCCCTGATGATTCACTTGCATGTTTAATGGGTCATCCCATACTTATCGGCTCAAAGATGATCTAAGAATCTGTCTGCCCCCATCTCCACACTGCAGGGCAGGGACAGAAGACGATTGGATAATGTGGGCAAAAGATTTTCAATAATGTCTGCCACTGTGGTGTGTTAGAAATGGGGTTTTTGGTTGGCAGTCAGGTTGCCCTCTGTCCAAGCAAGAACCCTCACTCTAGTCAGGGTAAGTCACACACAATCCAAAATCAGCCTGCGCTCACCCTCCGGTAGCTTGGCACGAGCAGTCAGGCTTAACTTAGAAGGCAATGTGTAAAGCATTTGTGCAATAAATCATACAACACCATAGTATAATACCACAAAAATACACCGCACAGTGTTTAGAAAAATATAGAATATTTATCTGGATAATTGTAGGTCAACACGATCAAAGTTGCAATACGAATTTGTAAAGATATCACTGAGAAGTGATATTAAGTGTCTTTAAGTCTTTAAAAAGCAATAAAGTGTCTTTCAAGCACAGAGTACCTGGTTTCTGGTGGGAAATCTCCTCAGAGGGCCACAGGAGAAGAGATGCGTGGAAAAAGGGGTGTGTGCGTCGATTTCTCCTCAGCACACACAGACTTGCGTCGTTCTTTTCCACGCGGGGAAGTCGGGCGTCGTTTTCCGGCGCGCAGACAGTCTCTTTTTGTGGATCGCGGGGATTATCAGATGTCCCGGGTCTGTGCGTGGATTCTCCTGCTTATTTTCCGGCTGCGCGTCGTTCTGCGGGGCTGCGCGTCGAAGTTTCGATCTCACGGTAGGCGTCGCGTCGATTTCTCCTGCGGAGTCGGGCGGCGTTGTCCTTGCGAGGCCGTGCGTCGAAATTTTGGTCTCACGGCAGGCGTCGCGTCGATTTCTCCTTGGAAGTCGGGCGGCGTTGTCCTTGCGAGGCCGTGCGTCAAAGTTTCGCACTCACGGTAGGCGTCGCGTCGATTTCTCCTGGAAAGTCGGGCGGCTTTGTCCTTGCGAGGTTGTGCGTCGAAGTCTCGATCGTCCCGAGGGCGTCGCGTCGATCAGCGTCGGTGTGCGGCGTTTTTCTCGCCGCGAAACAAGCTGTGCGTCGAAATTTTCGGCGCACGGAGAGTCCAAGTGAAAGAAAGAAGTCTTTTTGGTCCTGAGACTTCAAGGAACAGGAGGCAAGCTCTATCCAAGCCCTTGGAGAGCACTTTTACAGCCAGACAAGAGTTCAGCAAGGCAGCAGGGCAACAGCAAGACAGCAGTCCTTTGTAGAAAGCAGACAGGTGAGTCCTTTGAGCAGCCAGGCAGTTCTTCTTGGCAGGATGTAGTTTCTGGTTCAGGTTTCTTCTCCAGCAAGTGTCTGATGAGGTAGGGCAGAGGCCCTGTTTTATACTAAGTTGTGCCTTTGAAGTGGGGGTGACTTCAAAGAGTCTCTAAGAAATGCACCAAGTTCCCTTTCAGCTCAATCCTGTCTGCCAGAGTCCCAGTAGGGGGTGTGGCAGTCCTTTGTGTGAGGGCAGGCCCTCCACCCTCCCAGCCCAGGAAGACCCATTCAAAATGCAGATGTATGCAAGTGAGGCTGAGTACCCTGTGTTTGGGGTGTGTCTGAGTGAATGCACAAGGAGCTGTCAACTAAACCTAGCCAGACGTGGATTGAAGGGCACAACAAGATTTTAGTGCAAAGAAATGCTCACTTTCTAAAAGTGGCATTTCTAGAATCGTAATATTAAATCCGACTTCACCAGTCAGCAGGATTTTGTATTACCATTCTGGCCATACTAAATATGACCTTCCTGCTCCTTTCAGATCAGCAGCTGCCACTTCAACAGTGTATGAGGGCAGCCCCAATGTTAGCCTATGAAGGGAGCAGGCCTCACAGTAGTGTAAAATCGAATTTAGGAGTTTTACACTACCAGGACATATAACTACACAGGTACATGTCCTGCCTTTTACCTACACAGCACCCTGCTCTAGGGGTTACCTAGGGCACACATTAGGGATGACTTATATGTAGAAAAAGGGGAGTTCTAGGCTTGGCAAGTACTTTTAAATGCCAAGTCGAAGTGGCAGTGAAACTGCACACACAGGCCTTGCAATGGCAGGCCTGAGACAAGGTTAAGGGGCTACTGAGGTGGGTGGCACAACCAGTGCTGCAGGCCCACTAGTAGCATTTAATCTACATGCCCTAGGCACATGTAGTGCACTCTAATAGGGACTTACAGGTAAATTAAATAGTCAATCATGGATAAACCAATCAATAGTACAATTTACACAGAGAGCATATGCACTTTAGCACTGGTTAGCAGTGGTAAAGTGCTCAGAGGTCAAAAGCCAACAACAACAGGTCAGAAAAAATAGGAGGAAGGAGGCAAAAAGTTTGGGGATGTCCCTGTCAAAAAGCCAGGTCCAACATGACCCCCTACCAGCCTAAAGCCAGGGGAGAACAATCACTATCCTGATGTACTTCCCTGTTTGAGGCGACAGAACAAGGACCCAGGCCCACAACAGCAGGGGCATGCTCCAGTTCTTCGCCTTCCTGACTCCAATTGGATCCCTCTGTCCATACTCTCAGGGCCCACTAAGCCCATCCATGGGGAACCTTTCTCCTTTCCTGCGGATCTCATCTGTGCAGCACCTAACCTTACATTGCTCACAGATGTATCCCAGGAGCAGGATAGTACCACCAGGACCAACCCAGTGGTGTTGCCCATTCTATCCCCGGGGTGTGGCACTTGTCCCCTCCCCAGGGATAACTCTGTCCACCCGGACAGCAAGCCACTGTGGTTACTGACAGTTGTCAGGGATGAGAGCCAGGCCCCAGGCCTCTCAAAGCTCTCCCACCACTGTGGCTGTGGAGAGTGGGGGGCGGTAGCCCCAGGTGCTGGGCACCCTTTAACCACTCTCCCTTCCACCAGGTCAGGGATGACAGCCTGAACCGGGTCCTCCCCTCTGGGGCTCTGTACCCTCCCTCCTGGAGCGGTACCCCCAGAGTCCACCATGGTCAGGGTGCTTATAGAAGTCGCCCTGTACCATTCCTCCACCAGTGCAGGGCTGTTAACCTGCAACTGGCCCTCCAACCTGGGGTCTGTACCTTCAGGTTGGACTAGGGCCAGGGGTGAGGCTTCCCTCCCCCTGCCCTCCCTTCTGGGGTCCAGCACCCTCCAACTAGGAGTGGCCTCCTCAGAAGACAATAGGGTAGGGGCACTGTTATCAGTAGCCCCTCTCTCCAGGTCCGGGGGGACACCCTGAACCTGGTCTTCCAGCCCAGGGTCTGTACCCTCAGACTGGATCACTGCCTGGCAAACCAGGACTTTCTGGGAGGCACACCTACCCCCCACCAGGTCAGAGTTTAACCTCTGCACCTGACCATTCAACTCAGAGTCGCCACCCTGAAGTTGAACAATTGCCTGGCACGCCAGGACTTCCTGGAGGGCACACTGACCCTCCACCAGGTCAGAGTTTAACCTCTGCACCTGACCATTCAACTCAGAGTCACCACCCTGAAGTTGAACAATTGCCTGGCGCACCAGGACTTTCTGGGAGGCACACCTACCTCCCACCAGGTCAGAGTTTAACCTCTGAACCCGGTTATCCAACCCAGAGTCAGCACTCTGAGGTTGAACAATTGCCTGGCACGCCAGGACTTCCTGGAGGGCACACTGACCCTCCACCAGGTCAGAGTTTAACCTCTGAACCTGGTTCTCCAACCTAGGGTCACCATCCTGAGGTTGGACAACTGCCTGGTACACCAGGGCTTTCTGGGGGGCACACCTACCCCCCACCAGGTCAGAGGTTAACCTCTGAACCTGGATATCCAACCCAGAGTCACCACCCTGAGGTTGAACCATTGCCTGGCAGGCCAGGACTTTCAGGGAGGCACACCTACCTCCCACCAGGTCAGAGTTTAACCTCTGAGCCTGGTTCTCCAACCCAGGGTCACCACCCTGAGGTTGAACCATTGCCTGGTATACCAGGACTTTCTGGGGGGCACACCTACCCCCCACCAGGTCAGAGTTTGACCTCTGAACCTGGTTAGCCAACCCAGAGTCACCACCCTGAGGTTGGGCAATTGCCTGGCACCCCAGGACTTTCTGGGAGGCACACCTACCTCCCACCAGGTCAGAGTTTAACCTCTGAGCCTGGCCATCCAACCCAGAGTCGACACCCTGAGGTTGGACAACTACCTGGCACGCCAGGACTTTCTGGGGGGCACACCTACCCCCCACCAGGTCAGAGTTTAACCTCTGAACCTGACCATCCAACCCAGAGTCAACACCCTGAGGTTGGACAATCACCTGGCACAGCAGGACTTCTTGGGAGGCACACCTACCTCCCACCCGGTCAGAGTTTGACCTCTTCACCTGGTAAGCCAACCCAGAGTCACCACCCTGAGGTTGAGCCATTGCCTGGCATTCCAGGACTTTCTGGGGGGCACATCTACCCCCCACCAGGTCAAAGTTTAACCTCTGAACCCGGTTATCCAACCCAGAGTCACCACCCTGAGGTTGAATCTTTGCCTGGCATGCCAGGACTTCCTGGGGGCACTCTCACCCCCCACAAGGGACACGCCGTCCCCAAGGGCCACACAAGAGTCTGGTTGGCGCAGGTCTCCCGACCTCTGCCCATCCGCCAGAGTCTGGGTTTCCCCCAAACCAGAAACGGTCTCACCTGGGTCATTCCTGGGGGGCTCTGCTCTCAGAGCTGACCCCTGACTTTCAAGATCCTCCACTGGGGTCTGCCACCCCCTCTCAACCCTATGTCTGGACTTCTGCACCCCCTCACTAGGAGTGGTACTGCCAGACACCAGAACTGTTGGGATGCTGTCTACAGTCATCCCCCCAAGTTCTTCTGACACTGCGGGGCTTCCCTCAAAAGGTGGCCCTACGGTACAGGTTAGGCTCTGAGACCTACCTGGGACACTACAATCCTCTCCCACCTCACTTGGTCGGGAACCACATAGACCACTCCCTTCAGGAGCACCCCCAAATGCCTCTTCAGACTCTCTGGTACTCACCCAAAAGTCTGCCTCCACTGTAAGTTCCCTGGGGTCAGAGAACTCACACTCCACCTGGTGTTGGCGTAGCTCTGGAAAATAAGGACCAGACATATGCTCTCCAGCAATTACATCACTCTGCCCTTCACATGTATTAACCACAGTACCCTTCACCCAACCACCCAGTAACTCAACCTTGGAAAAGCACTCTACTTCACCCTCCTGAGACTGGTGAGACAGTATCTGTCTGTCCCTGACACTCAACCCAAACTCTTCTGGGATGTCTCTACACTCTATATCCAGGACGTCCACCAGGGGGGAACCCTTTTCTCTGTCACTCTCTGCTAGAGTCAGTAAAGTGTCCCTCCCCCCAGTAGGAATATGACTCCCTGTGCCAGTTCCCCAATCCTTCTCAGGGACCCTGTGCATAACGGGAACTACCTCATACCCTTGAACTGCCTGGGGTGTGTCAACTCCCTTCTTCAAGTTGGGCACCACATCTCTGGGCTTGTGCCCTTCTTCAGCAGTACTAGATGCAAGATTTTTGCTGCCACCATCTGAACTGGACTCAGCCCTTCCGGCCTCCAGTTTCAGCTCTTTACAGCTCAGCTCTTGAGCTGCAATCTTTTCTTCTTCCAGGGCTAAAAGTCTTTTTGCCTCAACCTCTGCAAGATACTCCTCTAATTGTTGCTCCTGTCGCCTTTGACTTCGGAGCCATTCATCTATTTCTGGGTCACTGTCCAACTCTGAGTAGCCTTCCTCCTCATCTGAGTAGTCTTCCTCCTCATCTGAGGGGTACTTAGTCATTTGGTTTCTTGCTGCCTCTCTCTCTGCCCATCTTTCCTCCCCCCAGACTATGTAGTGATGGAGCATCTCCGCTTTAGTAGATCTCCTTGCTACAGGAAGGCCCCATTGTCTGCAAAGCTTCCTTAGGTCAGCCTTAGTGAGGTGGTCAGTACGAACAAAGAATGAGTAGGTAAGCAATCCCATTCTGATAAGATCTTACTAGCAAAAACCAAAATCCAAAGTCCAAAATATCAATAGTATATCCAGGAGGACATCAGAGAACCAAAAGCCAAAAAAGATGAAAAATCAAGTTAACCTTCAACTGTGGGTAGGTAGTGAAATACTTAGCTACTGTATGTCACTGCACAAACACAAGTCCTATCCTCACCGCTGATCACCAATGTTAGAAATGGGGTTTTTGGTTGGCAGTCAGGTTGCCCTCTGTCCAAGCAAAACCCTCACTCTAGTCAGGGTAAGTGACACACAATCCAAAATCAGCCTGCGCTCACCCTCCGGTAGCTTGGCACGAGCAGTCAGGCTTAACTTAGAAGGCAATGTGTAAAGCATTTGTGCAATAAATCATACAACACCATAGTATAATACCACAAAAATACAACGCACAGTGTTTAGAAAAATATAGAATATTTATCTGGATAATTGTAGGTCAACACGATCAAAGTTGCAATACGAATTTGTAAAGATATCACTGAGAAGTGATATTAAGTGTCTTTAAGTCTTTAAAAAGCAATAAAGTGTCTTTCAAGCACAGAGTACCTGGTTTCTGGTGGGAAATCTCCTCAGAGGGCCACAGGAGAAGAGATGCGTGGAAAAAGGGGTGTGTGCGTCGATTTCTCCTCAGCACACACAGACTTGCGTCGTTCTTTTCCACGCGGGGAAGTCGGGCGTCGTTTTCCGGCGCGCAGACAGTCTCTTTTTGTGGATCGCGGGGATTACCAGATGTCCCGGGTCTGTGCGTGGATTCTCCTGCTTATTTTCCGGCTGCGCGTCGTTCTGCGGGGCTGCGCGTCGAAGTTTCGATCTCACGGTAGGCGTCGCGTCGATTTCTCCTGCGGAGTCGGGCGGCGTTGTCCTTGCGAGGCCGTGCGTCGAAATTTTGGTCTCACGGCAGGCGTCGCGTCGATTTCTCCTTGGAAGTCGGGCGGCGTTGTCCTTGCGAGGCCGTGCGTCAAAGTTTCGCACTCACGGTAGGCGTCGCGTCGATTTCTCCTGGAAAGTCGGGCGGCTTTGTCCTTGCGAGGTTGTGCGTCGAAGTCTCGATCGTCCCGAGGGCGTCGCGTCGATCAGCGTCGGTGTGCGGCGTTTTTCTCGCCGCGAAACAAGCTGTGCGTCGAAATTTTCGGCGCACGGAGCGTCCAAGTGAAAGAAAGAAGTCTTTTTGGTCCTGAGACTTCAAGGAACAGGAGGCAAGCTCTATCCAAGCCCTTGGAGAGCACTTTTACAGCCAGACAAGAGTTCAGCAAGGCAGCAGGGCAACAGCAAGACAGCAGTCCTTTGTAGAAAGCAGACAGGTGAGTCCTTTGAGCAGCCAGGCAGTTCTTCTTGGCAGGATGTAGTTTCTGGTTCAGGTTTCTTCTCCAGCAAGTGTCTGATGAGGTAGGTCAGAGGCCCTGTTTTATACTAAGTTGTGCCTTTGAAGTGGGGGTGACTTCAAAGAGTCTCTAAGAAATGCACCAAGTTCCCTTTCAGCTCAATCCTGTCTGCCAGAGTCCCAGTAGGGGGTGTGGCAGTCCTTTGTGTGAGGGCAGGCCCTCCACCCTCCCAGCCCAGGAAGACCCATTCAAAATGCAGATGTATGCAAGTGAGGCTGAGTACCCTGTGTTTGGGGTGTGTCTGAGTGAATGCACAAGGAGCTGTCAACTAAACCTAGCCAGACGTGGATTGAAGGGCACAACAAGATTTTAGTGCAAAGAAATGCTCACTTTCTAAAAGTGGCATTTCTAGAATCGTAATATTAAATCCGACTTCACCAGTCAGCAGGATTTTGTATTACCATTCTGGCCATACTAAATATGACCTTCCTGCTCCTTTCAGATCAGCAGCTGCCACTTCAACAGTGTATGAGGGCAGCCCCAATGTTAGCCTATGAAGGGAGCAGGCCTCACAGTAGTGTAAAAACGAATTTAGGAGTTTTACACTACCAGGACATATAACTACACAGGTACATGTCCTGCCTTTTACCTACACAGCACCCTGCTCTAGGGGTTACCTAGGGCACACATTAGGGATGACTTATATGTAGAAAAAGGGGAGTTCTAGGCTTGGCAAGTACTTTTAAATGCCAAGTCGAAGTGGCAGTGAAACTGCACACACAGGCCTTGCAATGGCAGGCCTGAGACAAGGTTAAGGGGCTACTGAGGTGGGTGGCACAACCAGTGCTGCAGGCCCACTAGTAGCATTTAATCTACATGCCCTAGGCACATGTAGTGCACTCTAATAGGGACTTACAGGTAAATTAAATAGTCAATCATGGATAAACCAATCAATAGTACAATTTACACAGAGAGCATATGCACTTTAGCACTGGTTAGCAGTGGTAAAGTGCTCAGAGGTCAAAAGCCAACAACAACAGGTCAGAAAAAATAGGAGGAAGGAGGCAAAAAGTTTGGGGATGTCCCTGTCAAAAAGCCAGGTCCAACATGACCCCCTACCAGCCTAAAGCCAGGGGAGAACAATCACTATCCTGATGTACTTCCCTGTTTGAGGCGACAGAACAAGGACCCAGGCCCACAACAGCAGGGGCATGCTCCAGTTCTTCGCCTTCCTGACTCCAATTGGATCCCTCTGTCCATACTCTCAAGGCCCACTAAGCCCATCCATGGGGAACCTTTCTCCTTTCCTGCGGATCTCATCTGTGCAGCACCTAACCTTACATTGCTCACAGATGTATCCCAGGAGCAGGATAGTACCACCAGGACCAACCCAGTGGTGTTGCCCATTCTATCCCCGGGGTGTGACACTTGTCCCCTCCCCAGGGATAACTCTGTCCACCCGGACAGCAAGCCACTGTGGTTACTGACAGTTGTCAGGGAAGAGAGCCAGGCCCCAGGCCTCTCAAAGCTCTCCCACCACTGTGGCTGTGGAGAGTGGGGGGCGGTAGCCCCAGGTGCTGGGCACCCTTTAACCACTCTCCCTTCCACCAGGTCAGGGATAACAGCCTGAACCGGGTCCTCCCCTCTGGGGCTCTGTACCCTCCCTCCTGGAGCGGTACCCCCAGAGTCCACCATGGTCAGGGTGCTTATAGAAGTCGCCCTGTACCATTCCTCCACCAGTGCAGGGCTGTTAACCTGCAACTGGCCCTCCAACCTGGGGTCTGTACCTTCAGGTTGGACTAGGGCCAGGGGTGAGGCTTCCCTCCCCCTGCCCTCCCTTCTGGGGTCCAGCACCCTCCAACTAGGAGTGGCCTCCTCAGAAGACAATAGGGTAGGGGCACTGTTATCAGTAGCCCCTCTCTCCAGGTCCGGGGGGACACCCTGAACCTGGTCTTCCAGCCCAGGGTCTGTACCCTCAGACTGGATCACTGCCTGGCAAACCAGGACTTTCTGGGAGGCACACCTACCCCCCACCAGGTCAGAGTTTAACCTCTGCACCTGACCATTCAACTCAGAGTCGCCACCCTGAAGTTGAACAATTGCCTGGCACGCCAGGACTTCCTGGAGGGCACACTGACCCTCCACCAGGTCAGAGTTTAACCTCTGCACCTGACCATTCAACTCAGAGTCACCACCCTGAAGTTGAACAATTGCCTGGCGCACCAGGACTTTCTGGGAGGCACACCTACCTCCCACCAGGTCAGAGTTTAACCTCTGAACCCGGTTATCCAACCCAGAGTCAGCACTCTGAGGTTGAACAATTGCCTGGCACGCCAGGACTTCCTGGAGGGCACACTGACCCTCCACCAGGTCAGAGTTTAACCTCTGAACCTGGTTCTCCAACCTAGGGTCACCATCCTGAGGTTGGACAACTGCCTGGTACACCAGGGCTTTCTGGGGGGCACACCTACCCCCCACCAGGTCAGAGGTTAACCTCTGAACCTGGATATCCAACCCAGAGTCACCACCCTGAGGTTGAACCATTGCCTGGCAGGCCAGGACTTTCAGGGAGGCACACCTACCTCCCACCAGGTCAGAGTTTAACCTCTGAGCCTGGTTCTCCAACCCAGGGTCACCACCCTGAGGTTGAACCATTGCCTGGTATACCAGGACTTTCTGGGGGGCACACCTACCCCCCACCAGGTCAGAGTTTGACCTCTGAACCTGGTTAGCCAACCCAGAGTCACCACCCTGAGGTTGGGCAATTGCCTGGCACCCCAGGACTTTCTGGGAGGCACACCTACCTCCCACCAGGTCAGAGTTTAACCTCTGAGCCTGGCCATCCAACCCAGAGTCGACACCCTGAGGTTGGACAACTACCTGGCACGCCAGGACTTTCTGGGGGGCACACCTACCCCCCACCAGGTCAGAGTTTAACCTCTGAACCTGACCATCCAACCCAGAGTCAACACCCTGAGGTTGGACAATCGCCTGGCACAGCAGGACTTCTTGGGAGGCACACCTACCTCCCACCCGGTCAGAGTTTGACCTCTTCACCTGGTAAGCCAACCCAGAGTCACCACCCTGAGGTTGAGCCATTGCCTGGCATTCCAGGACTTTCTGGGGGGCACATCTACCCCCCACCAGGTCAAAGTTTAACCTCTGAACCCGGTTATCCAACCCAGAGTCACCACCCTGAGGTTGAATCTTTGCCTGGCATGCCAGGACTTCCTGGGGGGCACTCTCACCCCCCACAAGGGACACGCCGTCCACAAGGGCCACACAAGAGTCTGGTTGGTGCAGGTCTCCCGACCTCTGCCCATCCGGCAGAGTCTGGGTTTCCCCCAAACCAGAAACGGTCTCACCTGGGTCATTCCTGGGGGGCTCTGCTCTCAGAGCTGACCCCTGACTTTCAAGATCCTCCACTGGGGTCTGCCACCCCCTCTCAACCCTATGTCTGGACTTCTGCACCCCCTCACTAGGAGTGGTACTGCCAGACACCAGAACTGTTGGGATGCTGTCTACAGTCATCCCCCCAAGTTCTTCTGACACTGCGGGGCTTCCCTCAAAAGGTGGCCCTACGGTTCAGGTTAGGCTCTGAGACCTACCTGGGACACTAAATCCTCTCCCACCTCACTTGGTCGGGAACCACCTAGACCACTCCCTTCAGGAGCACCCCCAAATGCCTCTTCAGACTCTCTGGTACTCACCCAAAAGTCTGCCTCCACTGTAAGTTCCCTGGGGTCAGAGAACTCACACTCCACCTGGTGTTGGCGTAGCTCTGGAAAATAAGGACCAGACATATGCTCTCCAGCAATTACATCACTCTGCCCTTCACATGTATTAACTACAGTACCCTTCACCCAACCACCCAGTAACTCAACCTTGGAAAAGCACTCTACTTCACCCTCCTGAGACTGGTGAGACAGTATCTGTCTGTCCCTGACACTCAACCCAAACTCTTCTGGGATGTCTCTACACTCTATATCCAGGACGTCCACCAGGGGGGAACCCTTTTCTCTGTCACTCTCTGCTAGAGTCAGTAAAGTGTCCCTCCCCCCAGTAGGAATATGACTCCCTGTGCCAGTTCCCCAATCCTTCTCAGGGACCCTGTGCATAACGGGAACTACCTCATACCCTTGAACTGCCTGGGGTGTGTCAACTCCCTTCTTCAAGTTGGGCACCACATCTCTGGGCTTGTGCCCTTCTTCAGCAGTACTAGATGCAAGATTTTTGCTGCCACCATCTGAACTGGACTCAGCCCTTCCGGCCTCCAGTTTCAGCTCTATACAGCTCAGCTCTTGAGCTGCAATCTTTTCTTCTTCCAGGGCTAAAAGTCTTTTTGCCTCAACCTCTGCAAGATACTCCTCTAATTGTTGCTCCTGTCGCCTTTGACTTCGGAGCCATTCATCTATTTCTGGGTCACTGTCCAACTCTGAGTAGCCTTCCTCCTCATCTGAGTAGTCTTCCTCCTCATCTGAGGGGTACTTAGTCATTTGGTTTCTTGCTGCCTCTCTCTCTGCCCATCTTTCCTCCCCCCAGACTATGTAGTGATGGAGCATCTCCGCTTTAGTAGATCTCCTTGCTACAGGAAGGCCCCATTGTCTGCAAAGCTTCCTTAGGTCAGCCTTAGTGAGGTGGTCAGTACGAACAAAGAATGAGTAGGTAAGCAATCCCATTCTGATAAGATCTTACTAGCAAAAACCAAAATCCAAAGTCCAAAATATCAATAGTATATCCAGGAGGACATCAGAGAACCAAAAGCCAAAAAAGATGAAAAATCAAGTTAACCTTCAACTGTGGGTAGGTAGTGAAATACTTAGCTACTGTATGTCACTGCACAAACACAAGTCCTATCCTCACCGCTGATCACCAATGTTAGAAATGGGGTTTTTGGTTGGCAGTCAGGTTGCCCTCTGTCCAAGCAAGAACCCTCACTCTAGTCAGGGTAAGTGACACACAATCCAAAATCAGCCTGCGCTCACCCTCCGGTAGCTTGGCACGAGCAGTCAGGCTTAACTTAGAAGGCAATGTGTAAAGCATTTGTGCAATAAATCATACAACACCATAGTATAATACCACAAAAATACACCGCACAGTGTTTAGAAAAATATAGAATATTTATCTGGATAATTGTAGGTCAACACGATCAAAGTTGCAATACGAATTTGTAAAGATATCACTGAGAAGTGATATTAAGTGTCTTTAAGTCTTTAAAAAGCAATAAAGTGTCTTTCAAGCACAGAGTACCTGGTTTCTGGTGGGAAATCTCCTCAGAGGGCCACAGGAGAAGAGATGCGTGGAAAAAGGGGTGTGTGCGTCGATTTCTCCTCAGCACACACAGACTTGCGTCGTTCTTTTCCACGCGGGGAAGTCGGGCGTCGTTTTCCGGCGCGCAGACAGTCTCTTTTTGTGGATCGCGGGGATTACCAGATGTCCCGGGTCTGTGCGTGGATTCTCCTGCTTATTTTCCGGCTGCGCGTCGTTCTGCGGGGCTGCGCGTCGAAGTTTCGATCTCACGGTAGGCGTCGCGTCGATTTCTCCTGCGGAGTCGGGCGACGTTGTCCTTGCGAGGCCGTGCGTTGAAATTTTGGTCTCACGGCAGGCGTCGCGTCGATTTCTCCTTGGAAGTCGGGCGGCGTTGTCCTTGCGAGGCCGTGCGTCAAAGTTTCGCACTCACGGTAGGCGTCGCGTCGAATTCTCCTGGAAAGTCGGGCGGCTTTGTCCTTGCGAGGTTGTGCGTCGAAGTCTCGATCGTCCCGAGGGCGTCGCGTCGATCAGCGTCGGTGTGCGGCGTTTTTCTCGCCGCGAAACAAGCTGTGCGTCGAAATTTTCGGCGCACGGAGCGTCCAAGTGAAAGAAAGAAGTCTTTTTGGTCCTGAGACTTCAAGGAACAGGAGGCAAGCTCTATCCAAGCCCTTGGAGAGCACTTTTACAGCCAGACAAGAGTTCAGCAAGGCAGCAGGGCAACAGCAAGACAGCAGTCCTTTGTAGAAAGCAGACAGGTGAGTCCTTTGAGCAGCCAGGCAGTTCTTCTTGGCAGGATGTAGTTTCTGGTTCAGGTTTCTTCTCCAGCAAGTGTCTGATGAGGTAGGTCAGAGGCCCTGTTTTATACTAAGTTGTGCCTTTGAAGTGGGGGTGACTTCAAAGAGTCTCTAAGAAATGCACCAAGTTCCCTTTCAGCTCAATCCTGTCTGCCAGAGTCCCAGTAGGGGGTGTGGCAGTCCTTTGTGTGAGGGCAGGCCCTCCACCCTCCCAGCCCAGGAAGACCCATTCAAAATGCAGATGTATGCAAGTGAGGCTGAGTACCCTGTGTTTGGGGTGTGTCTGAGTGAATGCACAAGGAGCTGTCAACTAAACCTAGCCAGACGTGGATTGAAGGGCACAACAAGATTTTAGTGCAAAGAAATGCTCACTTTCTAAAAGTGGCATTTCTAGAATCGTAATATTAAATCCGACTTCACCAGTCAGCAGGATTTTGTATTACCATTCTGGCCATACTAAATATGACCTTCCTGCTCCTTTCAGATCAGCAGCTGCCACTTCAACAGTGTATGAGGGCAGCCCCAATGTTAGCCTATGAAGGGAGCAGGCCTCACAGTAGTGTAAAAACGAATTTAGGAGTTTTACACTACCAGGACATATAACTACACAGGTACATGTCCTGCCTTTTACCTACACAGCACCCTGCTCTAGGGGTTACCTAGGGCACACATTAGGGATGACTTATATGTAGAAAAAGGGGAGTTCTAGGCTTGGCAAGTACTTTTAAATGCCAAGTCGAAGTGGCAGTGAAACTGCACACACAGGCCTTGCAATGGCAGGCCTGAGACAAGGTTAAGGGGCTACTGAGGTGGGTGGCACAACCAGTGCTGCAGGCCCACTAGTAGCATTTAATCTACATGCCCTAGGCACATGTAGTGCACTCTAATAGGGACTTACAGGTAAATTAAATAGTCAATCATGGATAAACCAATCAATAGTACAATTTACACAGAGAGCATATGCACTTTAGCACTGGTTAGCAGTGGTAAAGTGCTCAGAGGTCAAAAGCCAACAACAACAGGTCAGAAAAAATAGGAGGAAGGAGGCAAAAAGTTTGGGGATGTCCCTGTCAAAAAGCCAGGTCCAACATGGTGCATGCTGCAAATTCCCTAGCTATCTTGGGCCGCTATGACAGGCAGATGTGGTCAGACATTGTAAATCTTGTGGACCTCATCCCAGAGGATAAAAAGCCTGAGGTAATTAAAATATTACAGAAAGGTGAGCGCACCTCCTCTTAGGTAATTGATTGCACTTTGGAGATAGTCACAATGGGCTTTTGCCAGTTAGCTGGAGCAACAGTACTTAGACACCAAGGATGGCTGAAGCCGACATAGTTCAGATCCCTTTCGGGGAGTCAGAGGAAGAGGATTTTCATCCTACAGAGGGGCCTACCAAAGACCACAATACCAGCCCTTTGAGTCACAATATAGGCTCCCGTACCAGCAGCAGTACCAACAACCTCCTACAATTGCCTACACGAAACAGGGCCCCGCAGAAAATAACCCTCCTAGGCTAGAGACACAGGGCGCAACCAGTGACCTCCATCGGGTATCACCCACAACAACATCCCAACATCCAGTGGGTGTGAAGATTTCCAGACATTTACATCAATAGAAACAAACAACAGCAGACAAATATGTCTTAGACCTAATGTATATGGCCATACTTTGGAATTCACAGAAACACCACCAAATATTCCCCCAAGAGGAGCACCCTCCTCATCTTCACTTATTAATAAAGGAATCCCTCATCATGCTTGCAGAAGGAGCAATCAAGAGAGTACCGTTCTCTTAAAGAGGCACCGGCTTCTATTCCAGGTTCTTCCTGATAAAAAAGAAATCAAGTGAATGGAGGTCCATCATGGACTTGAGAAAACTGAACAAATTTCTAGGCAAACAGTCATTCCGGATGGTCACTCTCTGACATCTTGAATCTTCTCAACAGTGGAGATTTTATGACATCTCTCAATCTGGAAAACGCATACTTCCATATTCCCATCCACCCTAAACACAGATAATATCTTCACTTCACACTGGCTAGTACCCATTACCAATCCAAGGTTTTCCCATTTGGACTGAAATTGGCACCTCTCATTTTTACAAAGTGCCTGGCACCAGTAGCAGTGACTCTCTGGAACCAAGGTCATCAAGTGTTTCCCTTCTTGGAGGACTGGCTCCTCAAAGCCACAACAACAAAACAGGCAAGAAAATCAGTGAAAGCCTGTCTCGACTCTTCCTCAAATTGGGGCTTATGATCAACTCACAGTTATCGGATATCATCCTGAAGCAGAATATACTGTTTCTAGGGGCTCTTCTAGACACCATGCACAACAAAGCGTTTTTATCCCAGGACAGACAATACAAGTTGAGACAACTGGCAATCAAGCGTTCAAGAAAAAGGTCCATTTCAGTACGTCTGTACAAATCCATGGTAGGCATGATGTAATCTGCAATAAATCTAGTGCCTCTTGTGAGACTCAAAATAAGACCACTTTAGGAAGAACTGCAGAAGCAACAGAAAGAAGGATCATTTGAGGATATGGTAGCAATCACCCTGAGATGAAAAACGCTCTAGCGTGGTGAACCCAAACTTCTCATCTATCTCAAGGCCTCACATTCCTTCCTCATGTACCTGAATTTGTGATAACAACACACGTTTCCTTTCAAGGTTCAGGCAGCCA
Source organism: Pleurodeles waltl (assembly GCF_031143425.1). NCBI lineage: Eukaryota > Metazoa > Chordata > Amphibia > Caudata > Salamandridae > Pleurodeles > Pleurodeles waltl. The sequence goes on from NC_090450.1 coordinate 902,429,218, forward strand.
TCTGCAGGATTTACAAATTCAGGACAGTGGTCATTACAACAGAAAGCATTGCATATAATCAGCCTGGAATTAAAGGCCATCTTTCTGACCCCTCAAGTCTTTCTTCCAAGGATAGCAGGCTCATCAGTGCTGGTCCGTAGAGACTACATGGCAAGCAAGCATTATGTAAACAAGCAAGGAGGAACACAATCCATATCACTCTCCCAAGAGGCTCAAGATCTCTGGAATTGGCTCACTGTTCACTATATATCATTAAGGGTGGAGCATATATCAGGAGTCAACAACAGTCTCGCAGACACACTAAGCAGGACAACAGAAAACTGTCACTAGTGAGAGCTCAATCAAATGCAGACAAACAAGATATTCTCACTTGGGGCAGGCCAGTGTTAGACTTCTTTGCAACGGACATCAACCCCAATTCCAGTTTTACGCCAGTCGATACCCACTTCCAGGGTCATGAGGGAATGCCCTTTCGATGAGATGGTGAAGGATTAATACTTACGCTTTCCCCCCTTTCCATCTCATACCAATGGTTCTCAGGAAGATAAAAAGGGAGCATTGTTGCCTCAGCGCCCCCAGATGGCCCAGGCAGCACTGATATACAGAACTTCTCCTGATGTTGGAGTGCAAACCCATTCACCTGCCTCCACTTCCAACACCATTGAACAGGGACAAAGGCCAGGTTCTCCATCTGGATCCAACATCTCTCCACTTATGTATATGGTTCCTGAGTTCAATGAATACAAGGACCTAAACATTCCTTACAACTGCAAGGATAAATTGGCTAAAGCAAGAGCTGACTCCACCAACAAAACTCACAGGCTAAAGTGGAAATGATTCTTCACCCATTGGTCGGCGGCCCATCACACAGAGACAGCGGATCTCCTAGCCTTGACCTCAGTGCAGATCCTGGCCTGCGGTATCTCGGACCACGCACTGGTCCTCTTGAGTTGGGGCGCCCTGGCGCAGAACGTGCGACCCATGTGGCGCTTTAGAGCCCTGTATTTGAAAAACCCCGATTGCGTCACATTCATTGACCAAGAATTAGCGCACTACTTTAGAGAGCACCAGGGCTTAGTAGCCTTTGCAGAGACCCTCTGGGTGGCAAGCAAACCCACCTTGAGAGGCGTTACTAAGGGGTATGTCAGGAGGCGGGAGGCCCAGCAGGCATGGAGGATAACTGAACTGGAGGTGCAAATGGCAGAGCTGGAGCGTCTCGCCGAACAGCCCGGGGGGGAGGAATCGAGGTGACAGTTGGAGCTTCGACATGCAGAGTTCTGGCAGGTGTCTCTTGCGGAGGCTCAACAGCATTGGTAGGCCTCACCCCAAAGAGTCTATGAGCTGGGTGATAAGACCGGAAAACTGCTTTATTGGCTAGGGACCCGCGAAGTCTCGGCCTGAGTGGTGCCCCTTATCAGAGATCAGACAGGTGCAGCACAGAGGGACCTGTTGGCAATTGCACGCTCTTTTGTCTCCTATTATGAGAATATTTACACCTGAGTCCCCCAGCCCACAGCGGAACAAGAAAACCCTATTCTGGGTGACATTCCGCTACCTTCTCTTCCGTCGTCTTTGGCGGCAAAACTGGACCTACCTCTGTCAGAAGAGGAGGTGGGGGAAGCCATCTCCGCTCTTCAATCCGGGAAAACAGCAGGTCCTGGCGGGTACCCGGTCGAATGATTCAAGCAATTTTGATCGCACGTGGTATCCCCCCTGGTTAACACCTATGAGTAGGCGCTTCGCCGGGGCTCCTTCACTCTGGGTCTGAACTGCGCCACGATCGTGGTCATACCTAAGGACGACCTGCCCCGGGATCAATGCTCGTCCTATCGGCCCATTTCGCTGATCAATGCGCACATTAAGATATTCATGAAGGTTCTGGCGACCCGGCTGGTACATACACTGCCTTACCTGGTGCATCCCGACCAGGGCGGCTTCATGGCAGGAAAAAGCATGTGGCATTGTGTCTGGCGGGTTCAGGTGGTGCTTTCGCAGGCAGATCGGCAGGGGGATGAGCTGGCACTCCTCCTGGTGGACTTTCGCAAGGCCTTTGACACCCTGGCTTGGAACTTCCTGGAGGGGGTCCTAATGCGAATGGGCTTCGACCTGAAATTCAGGAGCATGACCCGTCTTTTGTACCACAGCCCTTCCGCGTATGTGCGGGTTAATGGCGTTCTATCTGATCCCTTTCTGATTAGGTGGGGGACACGTCAGGGATGCCCCCTCTCCCTCTTACTGTTTGCCCTAGCCCTCGAGCCGCTGGCCTGCTTCCTCCGTGGAGACCCGTTAATCGATGGGTGGAGGTGTGGGACTAGCCATGAAGACAGGGTGTACTTAAATACGGATTATGTCTTGGTGTTCCTGGGGCAGCCCCAACGCTTAGGCCACCGTTGCTTTGAGCTCCTGAAGCTGTATGGTGAGACCTCGGGGCTATATTTAAACCCCAGGAGTTTTGGCTCTAATAATATTGGACATTTTCCAAAACCTTTACTTTTGTGATTTACTCAACATCTTTTCAGATGTAGAGTACATGTCAAGCTTTATCTGACACAAAAGCCTATATTTTCCTGTGAAAATGGCTTCACGTTTTGTGAAGTGCCCTACCTGTAGAAAAAAGGGGGGCCCTGTCAGACCCTCACAGAGTCTGCATTGTCTTCCTTGCAGAAGCCAGCAGCCTCGTTCAGGAATTCTCCAGAAGAACCTGTGAAGACAGATAAAAGATCAGGCTCCATCAGCTATAGGAAAGAAAACAATGGGAAGCAGCTGCTGGGTCCTTTTTCCACAAGAGCTCCCTCCTCCTGCTCCAAGGACTCCCCCAAGTGAAGCTCAAAGGAGTAAAGGCATCAGAGAAAGAGGTGATGCTACCCATCAACGCAAGGAGCATGACCCCAAAGATGGGTAACCTACTCACTTGTTTGCCGCCAACAGGTTCTCTATGAAAAGCACCATAGAGACACCACTTGATGTCAAAAGATCCTTGACAGTAGATATCGAAACATACCTTAGCATTGAAGTCACCACTGACATCAATTTAGTCAGCCCCATCTCGACTTTTTTTTTAAATACAAGCCACCGGATCCGGATTCTCTGTTTCTGAGAGGAGGCCCTCCTCCAAACTCAGTTATTGTAGCCACAGCTAAAACAATCTCATGCTGTAGCTCCTTCTTTTTCCATTCCACCAGATAAAGAAAGCAAGTGAATGGACCCTGTGATAAGAAAGATGTGCAGAACTCCAGTGTCCATCATGAAAACATCCAATGTCTGCTGTTCTGGGGAGATATGACAGATCTCTCTGGGACTCTCGCCAAATATATTGTGACAAGCTACCTAAGGAAAATAAACAAGATTTCTAAGAGCTCCCTAATGAAGACTTGCTTGTCTCCAACTGCAGCACTGGTGCAGCAGTGATCTGGTAGTGTACGGATATTGCCATAGTATTTGCATGAGGCAAAGTTCCTGGCTCAGATTACCTGGACTCAAACCAGAAGCACAGCAGGGAATTCTGAACTTGCCTTTTTTGTGGAAATACTCTCTTTGGTTGTCATGCAGATGACAAAACGTCCGTACGAAAACTTAGATGGAAACTCTAAACGCTCTAGGTTTGGAGAAAAGAAAGGACTACAGAAAGTACAGTCTCTATGATAAGTAGAGGTATAGGAGCAACAACAACAACAACAACCTGCAGCCTTTGGAAAACCTCTTGCCAAAAAATGACTTCCTTCTTTCCCCTTTTCTGTTAGTCACTCCAGTTGGGGTAAGCACAGTCCATCACTTACAAGAGTGGCTTTTCATAATCACACTGCTACTTCGTTTCAAATCCCCTCCTCCTTTTTTTCTGCCAGCCATGATATGGGCTTATCAACACATTGGCTGCAGAAGGAAGTCCACATCTGTATACAGAAAAATGTAGTGGAGGAGGATCTTTTCAGCAAAAAAGAATGGTAATTCCTTAAATTTTCTGGTTTTAAAAATGATACCAAATGAAGAGCTTGGACCTACTCAGCTCAGAATACTGAACAAATACATAAGAAAAGAAGAGTTCAGAATGATTGCATTACATCAGATCTATGCTCAGCTATATCATGGAGAAAGGATGTGTGCAATGGACCTTCAAGATGCATATTTACACATGCCACATATAAAGAAACATTGAAACGTCTTTGATTCACAGTAGGCTTTTTTAATACAAAGTCCTATCATTCAGACTCAAGTCAGATCCTCATATATTTGTGAAATGTATGGTTGTCATCGCAGCAAATCTAAGGAAACAAAATATTTTCATCTGCCCTCACCTAGACAACTGGCTAATACACCATCAGAGGAGACTTTGAAACATTTGTAAATATGCCTCAACACTCAGGCCAGTTTGGGTTTTTAGGTTAATCTCAAATAATCTACTACCCACCAAATACAGTAGATACACTACCTAGATGTGGAACTGGATACACAGTGTGCAAAATCATATCCTTTGGTGGAGAGACTGTGCCATCTGTCTGTCTGGAGTGTCACAATCTATTGTTAACTTCTTACCTAACAGCACAATTGATAGCATCCCTAATATTGTCGATGGCGTCCTGTATTTTCCTGGTTTCACATGCTGGGGCTCCCATGAGGACTTTGCAACAATGCCTAGAAGAGCAGTAGAACCAGTTCTTAGCCAGCTGGGAGAAAAGACTGACTCTTTTACAATTGGCAATTCAGTCCCTTCCATGAGATAAACTTAATGAAACAAACATCGTTCCATCGGGATCTCCCAGATCAAACTCTAGGCACAGATGCCTGTCTCCAAGGATGGAGAACTCACATGGGCTAATTAAGGACGTATGGGATATATTCACACAAAGAGAAAACCTACTATATCAAGCTATAGGAATTAACAGTGGGTCATCTAGCTTTGAACTCCTATCACAACAAATTCCCTATCCGTTCAAGTGGACAGTAAAATAACAATGTATTATCTGAACAAGCATTGAGGAATGAATTCAAGAAAGCTGTCTCTTGAATTTCAAGTCATATGGAAATGGATCACAGAAATAAATTTGACAATCAGAACTGTCCTCCTTACAAGCATTTAAATGTGGATGCTATAGAATCAATTTTTCACAATTGGACCTATCCACAAATAGACTTGTTTGCAGATGCAGAAAAGAAGAAATGCCAAGATAACTCCACATTCTACCAGTCAGAGCTAAAGGGGAATGCGCTTGTCATAGATAGGTCAAATAATTTTCTATACGCATTTCCCCCAGTGCTGACAGTTCTGATAAAACTGTACTACTCTAAAAAGAAGATGATACTGATAGCTCCTGAGTGGCCCTGCCAATTGTGGTTCACAGATCTCCTCCACTTATCAGATCATTCACACAAGAGACTGCTATGCCAAAAGGATATCCTGTACAAATTCGGGGGCCAGGTTTAACACCCCAATCTTACATTGCTGAACTCAGTGGCCTGGCTTCTGAATTCCTACAGTTCATCTACGTCAACCACAAGACAACATGAACTTTTTCCTGAGAAGTCAGACGTCCTTCCAGAATAAATTGCTATGCCTTCAAATGGAAAAGGTTTTGCATTTGGTGCTTTCAAAACAGCTATGACCCTTCAATGTGTCAGGAAAATGTGTTGACGACTTACTTAATTTAGCAAAGTCTGGTCCATCTCCTTCACAAACCACCTTCTTTAGGAGGCCTATGTTAAAGGACTTCTTGGAAGGTATTAAGAAGTTATTCTTTCCTCTTAAATCTCCTTCACCTCTTTAGAAACTTAACATAATACTATCTACATTAATAGGACCCACCTTCGAACCTATGTTCTACGCTTCTTTACAACAAATAACTTAGAAGACTGTCTTCTTGGTGGCTATCACTTCTGTGCACAGCATTTGTTAAATTGAAGTCTTCTGCCTAATGGAACTCTAGACAGTGTTCCATAGTAATAGAATGCTGATGAGAACCCACCTTAGTTTTCTTCTAAAGGTGGTTTAGATTTTCATATGAGCCAGGCAATCTCTTTACCTACTTTATTCATTAAATCCAGCAGCAAGATCTCTGCATTTGCTAGAGGTGATAAGAGTTTTGAAATTCTACCTCGACAAAAAAAATAAGACAATCAGATTGTCTTTACATTAATTACGGCCTAGTAAGAGCAGGCCTAGTATCAGCAAACAATCCATTTCTAGATGGATTGTATTATATACATTGCTTTCATACCAGTTGGCTAAGAAGCCCCTGCTTGGTAGACTTAAAGCACATTCTACATGAGGAAAAGCTTCTACTATAGCCTGTCTTAGAAATGTTACCACATCAGAAATTTGTAAGGCTGTCTTCTGGAAGTCTGTTCACTCTTTCACTAGACCTTACTGTCTGGATTCAGACTCCAGAGCGAATATTCAAGTAGAACATGCTTGTGTGCTGAACTTTTTGGGGTGATTTTGTACTTCTTTTCTTTTTCCTATCCATTGAATTTACGGGATGGGCTTGCTATTCTATTCAGTGCTGATGACAATTGTGAAGGACCTTCTGAAAGTGGAGGAGAAGTTGATTACCTATAATCCTAGTTCTCTTTCAGGTGAATAATCTTTGTAGTCATAAGCAACCCTCCCAAAACCCGAGACAAGAAAGATTACAGCTACCATCAATCTTCATCCAGGATCCTCTGATCATCCATAAAAATGACCTGGCCTAACTTTCACGTGTGGGGCATGATGGGAAACAGGGTTAGAGGGTTTCCTTTCCTATGCTTTGCATTGCAACCTATTGGCTTACATTGTCCTTCATTCCCTTTCCTTATCATTTTAAAAAAGGTTTATGAACGATTTTTTGTGGTCACATTTTGTAGTCTGTGACTGTTTCTATGTTCGTGGCTTCTTTTTTTTAATTAAAATTATAAATGAAATGTGGTCATGTTAACCTTTTTATAAGCTGCAAACATATATGTAAATGAACTGTGTACAAAGTTGTATATGCATATATATATATATGTTTGAAAGTGCTTTGGCATCCCCTACACATTGATAGGATTATTCAGTGCTTATGACTATTGATGAGGATCCCCTGTTGTACTTGACATCTGATACCACATTTTTATGTGTCATAGCAGAGGCACAGTGGTTCTTTAGTTGTTTCTGCAGTCTGACCTTGGGTATCAGAAAACTCTCACTGCATGGTATGTAACATACTACTACCTTTTTCTAATGTGCCTATTGAGTGTACATGCTACAGTCAGAAATGCAACTGAAAATTTGCCTCTCTGCCCAACTTTGGACCTAACCCTGGGATCCCCACATTTGGGTGATACTATTCAGTGCTTATGACTATGATGAGAATTGCCCTGGATGAAAACAAGAATGACAGACAAGTAACTTTTCATTCTCTCTCATAAGGCATCAACTTTGAGGGAGTAATATGAGTTTGAGCTGAACAGCAGTTGCCACTCTTCAAGTAAAAAAAATGTTTATATACTTTACATACTCTCAGTGACTGGCCATTAACATGATTAAGCTCTACCTTGAATTAAAAGAAATCTTTGTTAGTTAAAAGGCTTTACAGTCTTTATGTATGCAATTATTTTAGAGGGTGCACGCAGAAAAACTATGTTTTTCAAAGCACCATCAAACGTGGGACAATCAGTGAATCAAAACGTGCTGTATCTCCTTTCACAACTTGATGAGGTTAGGAAGTCTCCTTAATTCTAATGATAACATACTCAAAATTTGGAGAGCATGCACTGGGATATCTGGTCACCCATGCTCTTTTGTTACAAGATTCCATACATCTTCACTTATGTTCCTTGGGATCATCATCAAATAGCAAAGGACATCCCAGCTGATGATGTGTATGTATAAAATCCCAGTTCTGGTAAGAAGCACTCTCATTGTCAATGACATCACCCAGTCTCTCTGAAGAACTCCCATGATTTTTTTCAAACCTGTAATCTAGAGGCTGCCTGCCCAATATCTTCCATTGTGATATCCCCATTGTTGTTGCCTTGTCATAAATGTAGACTGAGGTTCTATTGAGTCATGGGCAGGTCTGTAGAGGAATAGGAGATGTGTAATTTATGATATACATCATTATCTCGCTCTCTTTACAGCCATAGGTGTCTTCTAATGCATGATGCTCCTCCTGTTAACATCTCTGGAGATCTAGGTGGCTTCAACACTGATGCCTGCACTGGAGTGCATTTTTATGGACTTGGAGCCTTCCTGGTCACATTCATGATCACCAGCATTACTATTCTGGTATGTTGCATTTCTCATACAAGCACAAAATAAAAACAAGTGTGTGGTTTGATTTTGATGGTGCGAAGGATCCTCCTTTCTGTAGTACGAGGGCGATTTGCATGCCTCCAAGCTTAATTCTGGGGAAGTGTGAGCAAAGACAAGTGACTTTGAGTGCCGGCTCCGGAGGGAACCTATTTATGGCCATTGTTGAGAGGTGGGCGACAGAGAGGGAACTACAGCCCTACTACTAGCCCAACTTTCATGAGTAACCATACCAAGCCTCACCAGGAAGGTTCAGGTTGGTTCTCCCACCAACATAAATTTAAAATGAGGCCAAAATACAAATTTGCAACATATTTTTCAGATACCCTGGTCACAAATCCCAAGTTTTTACAGGCAATTCTGAAGGGGAGGTCATGAAATATTCCAGATATTTGGGCCCTCATTATGACTTTGGCAGACTTTTTGCAAGACCGCTGATGCCGCTGCCGCCAACAGACTGCCATATTTGGAGTTGCATAGGATTTCTGCCCATTTACGTGTGGAAATCCGACCTCGTTGGCCTGGCTGACGGAGAAAGAGAGGCGGTTCCACTGCCAGCACCGCCACTACATCAGGACTCCGCCCACCATATTACGATGCGTAATATGGCGCGGCGGTGTCTTATATGGTGGTGCGGTGCTGGCGGTGGCAGAAGCCAGGACCCATCCTCTCCAGGATGACCATCTCGCCGAAACAGGTAAGTGGGCCACCCGAAAAGAGGGGGGGTTGGGTGCATGTGTGTGATGTGTGCTTGTATGTGTAGCGGAATGGGTGTGGGTGAGTGCATGTGTGTATGTATGTGTGCGTGGAGGGGGTGTGTGTCCAAATGAAGTGGAGGGGAGGGAGGTGTCAGGGTGTGAGTGAGTAGGTGTGTGTTTTGGGAAGCATGTGAGTGGGGGTGCATGTGTTCAAGTTTGTGTGTGAGTGGGGGTGTCTGTGTGCAAGTGTGCAGATGAGGGGTGTGTGTGCAAGTGTGTGGATGAGGGGGATGTGTGTATGTATGCGTATGCGGAGGGTGGAGTGTGTGAATGTATGTATGCGTGGAGGGGGTGGGGGTGTGCATGTATGCTGAGGGGGATGGGGTGTGTATGATTGCGTAGGGGATGGGGTGTGTATGATTTGCAGAGGGGTGGGGTTTGAATGATTGCAGAGGGGGGTGCGTATGTGTGAGAGGGGGTGTGTGTATGTCAGTGTGAGAGCGGGTGGGGGTGTTAGTACGGATGTGTGCAGTGGGGTGTGTGTGGAAGTGTGTGGATGGGTGGGGGGCGTCTGCATGTGTGTGGACGTGTGGGGGTGCTTGTGCCAGCGACAGGAATGGAGATTCTTGTCGCTGGGTGCGTGACTGCTAGGGTTTTCATGGCAGGGCGACAGCCACGAAAAGCCTGGCGGTTTGCTGCCTTCTAATACGGCCAGTGGGCTTAGGCCTGCCGCCGGCCTGGAGGGGCTCACCGCCGGCTGCTCGGTGCGACTGCACCCGCGGGTTGGGCGGCTTTGTGGCTTCGGCCAAAACCCTCAATTCGTAATGCGGCGTCTTAACCACTGGGTCTGCGGCGGTTAGACTGCTGCTGCGAGTAGAGCCGTCTCATGACCTCCAAACTCATAATGAGGGCCTTAGTGTCTTGAACAGTGCTTAAGATCATTTTTGGCTTCTATCAGCACATGACCCCTGCACCTATAGTAATTGGACATACGATCATCAATTTTGGAGACAAAATCTACTGTTTATCAGGAGTTGGATTGCACATTGGATGCTGGGTTCATGTTTTGAGTGTGTATGTGACTGCCTTTGAAAGAATGTGGCGAGCTGAAAAGCCCTTTTCATAATTAAAACAAAATAAGCAAGTTTCTGAATTACACTTTTTTACGATTTGGGTCTTAGGATGTTAAACGAGTTGTCTCCATAGCTTTCCAAGAAGACTGCTCGCATTTGCCGAGAATTAACCCTTTGCAATTTGTATTTACGAAATCCAACAAGCAACTCGCTAAACTTTGAATTTGTAACTCGAGTGTGTCTGTTTTCTTTCCATATGTGCCTTCATAACAAGAGTGTGCCTGTTCTCTTTCCGTAGGTACCTTTATTTAAAGTCTGCTCTGTTCAAAGGAGGTATGTGCAGATAGCAGGACCTTCGGACAGCCATCAATCAATACTGATTAGCGTGGCCGAGAGGCGAGTTGTGCTTTACCCAGCTGCCTTCTTCTATTGTTGGGGCCCAGGTTAGTTGATGCACTGGAGACAGATGTCTAATCTAACAATACTTCCAAGTATAGCCTGTGGGCCAGCGGCAAAGAGTTCACTGTTTACTGAAGAAACGTGCTACTTAAGCCGATCAGACTAATGAGGCCTGCGACTGAGCAGCGATGATGTCGTTGTTGTGTATGTTGAAATTAGACAAATGTTCGGTATTAGCGTTAGAATGGTCTGTTTGCGTTAGTAAGAGGTGGTATTCGGCTGTCAGAACAATGACATTTGCATCCTCTTCCATGAACTAAATTACAGCCTTTGATGGCAGTGGAGTTATGTTTGCGTGCAGGCAGGGCAGTGCACACTGGTGTCACAGTACTGGAACATCCACATGACGTTTGGAGTGCACGAACTCAACTTGTAGCAAGTTCTGGTGTCTCTGCACTGACATTCGCAGATTTTTATAGAAGGCGTATTGTTTCTGTGCAAAAAAGGTTCATCAGTCAACATGTACTATTCCACCAAGACAACTTTGAGGGCTAATGCACCTGCTCCAGAGGGGGAAGATGGGGGAGGGAGGGGTCGGGTGTGTGTGTGTATGTGTGAGAGAGAGACCCGCCAAGCCTCAGGTAACTGAATAAGTGGAATGCTGCCAAATGGATTAGGCAACCAAATCGATTCATTCACACACACACAAAATATCACTCGCTGATACTTGTCTCTAACATCACAACCTGTATAGAAACATTCCTGATGCTCCTTTCTTCTTTGTGCCCATTGCCACCCCTTCATTCCTGCCTAGAGGCTAAAACGATGGGGACCAAGAGACTATACTCTAATGGATGTTGGGGCCACAAGCACTATCCTGGCTAGCTTTTTCTTGTGCCTCTCACGTCAGCAATAAGCCACTGCTGCACTAAAAGGTAGAGCCAGTCTCTCCTGAGAACACTGCCAAGGTACATTGCACATAGGGAAGGAGTCCATCCCCCTCCCCGAGTGTGGATTTGGGACCACAGTGGCCTGGAGCTCCATGATCCGAAGGCGGGGGAGTTGAGCCTGGCTCCTCGTATGGGCAGGGTCTCTTGAAATCCTAGTCTAGCACAGGTTCTTCTCCTAACCCAGCTTCTGCGCCGTCATTAAACCCATAGCTGGCAGGTTTCCCAGGTCCATGTGTGATGTACTGCTCCAGTCCAGGTGTTTTCCTTTGAATCCTTTGAAACATCATATGTGTATTGTAGTCCTATTTTATAATTAAATAAGTAAAACAACAAGCCACAGAATTCAAAGGAAAAACCTGGACTGGAGCAGCACATCACCTATGGACCTGTGAAACTTGGCAGGGCTATTAATCCAACTTCTGTGCTGGGCAGATGACTGTTAAGAAGAAGAGCTCATCCCAGATAGCCAGCAATGATTGCAGAAGGCAGGCCTTTCACAGTGCTCAGACACCTAGTGCCCAAAGAAGGCACAGAAGGCACAAAGCATAAGCATTCGGAGGCTCTGTTGCAGGACTGCTTACAAGTTGCCCCGACACTGGAGGAGCACCACACCTGTTGAGTATGTGACCCCACAATCCACTTTTTGGTCTACTTCCTCGAGGAGCAGACACTGACACTGGTTTATCCTGCATGGCATTTGGCCTCTCAGGAGTCTGACCTGGAATGTGCAGTCTATTGTATCAGCAATACCTTCTTCAGGGGTAGTGGACTCCATGGCAGACCAGCCAGATCATTCTTAACCCTCAGAACAGAAGTAGCTAGAGTTGCAATACTCCCTGGCTCTCGTTGATCTAGCTGCAGGATTTGCCTCGGTGCTATCATCCATCATTCCTCAACGCGGTATATGCGAATCTAAAAGGCTGAGAGACTCCCTTGGTCCTTTGCCTAATATACTGGCTTAGCACCTGGTGACTCCCACTTTCCCTGGTGCATCACCTGCAACCTTCCATGCAGGTCCCTAGATTATCCTTTGGTACCAGGCCAACGGACTCAGTTGACAACACTGTCTTGATCCAGGTACCATCTCCGATTTTGGTCCCAGATGTCGGTGCTTCTGTGTGGACAGTTTTCCAGTACTGGATCTATCATGGATTCACACGTTTGAACTTTCCCCGTCATTGAGCTTGGAGTCCCACAGTATCATTACAATGCAGTGTAATGTTAAACGTAGCCCATGGGCTTCCACTTACCTGTTCCCATCATTTAAGAAGAACAAATGTTCAACTCTGCAACATTTTTTCTCCACAGAATTCTTCTGTTGGAAGTCCAGCCAATACAATTACCATTATTGATGCATTCTGCTGATCGGTTGGAGTTTGGTTCTTTTTTAAATGAATAAAGGCTGCTCCTTAGTCCCTAGGCTTGTTCCTATTACGCATAACATCCCACCCACTCCTGATCCATTTCTCTGAAAAACTGATGCACTGATTGGCTCTTTTTTACATTAAAGAGAAATGGCAATGGTAAGCATATGTGTAGAAGTGTGGCTTGGGTCAAATGATATATACATTTATGCATGTAACACGCTATTGACGTACAAACCCTCACCAAATCTTTGGAAATATCCTACCAAGAAATGTAGTTCCCACTTTTATAATGCTTAGCAAGCTGGAGTAATCCCGTAGAATAGACTTCACACTCTACACTGACTCTAGCCAATTTTTACATAATTTACACACCCTTCTATTCTTCAGTTAGCAGTGCAAGTGAGTTTGCACACTAGGAACCTGAAATGTTCATGCATGGGTGCTCGATTGTAGGTTTTACAGATAACACTGAGGAATACTGATCTCAAACATTGAGGGTCGATTTTACATAGATATAATCCATCCGTTAGTCTGCTTTCAATATTGACAGTAACTCTTTTTCAGGATCTCACTGCTTGAAACAAAATCTACCAACCTTGGACCTAGTGGAATGACTCCACTGCAGAGCCAAGCATTACTTTAAAAATTAAATTTGGAATCTATGAATGCAAAGACGGTTAAGATTTATCAAGACCCGTGTTAACTTTCCAGGAGCATCCTATGTTATCATTTTTGACACGCATGCCCACAAATATCAACCTCTAGTCTAATTGTATGCACGAGAGTTGCCTTCATGTGGGTGAGATGGATGAATTCTCCATCTTAGTCTAGGTTTCAGCGTCTTTTTAACTGAAATGGTGGAAGCCATTTTTACCATTTTGGCAGTGCGCACTGTTTCAGCACTGCGCCTGGGTAGCCATAGCTGCCAATCTCCATGTCATGAGGGTCACCTTGGGGTATCTTAGCTTTAATCCAGCTACACATCGAATTCTCCGTCCTGTAGCTTCAGTTTCATTATCACATCATAAATATGTGTCCTCAAAGGCCAGCATGGAGTGTCTTTAGCTATGGTGGAGCTGTGAAATCGATTGGCAGTTCATACAGTCAGAGAAACCATTTTTGGACACCTGCTCTGTAGGTTTGGAAAATTTGGTGAACGTTACTTCAAAATCTGCAGAGCTGTAGGGGAGTGCGCATTTAAGTTGTCTGCTAATGCAGTGTAGCAGCTGCAGGCCTGTACAGACACGTACATATAGACACCAGGTGCCCAATGCCCATAGGGCTAAAAAGGCTTTAGCCCTCCCCGCCGTGTGTCTCAGCCCAGGCTGCTGCAGCTTGAGCTGCTGTGGCATCCACTGGGCAGTGTCAGTACCCCCTGGGCCCCCACTGTCTATTCAACATGTGCCTTTTACTTTTATTGCCACAGTGTGAGAACGCACTTCATGAAAAGGCAAATCATCAGTAGTGTTGCCACCTTTCCAGAAGGTAAATACTGGCCATTTGTTATTTAAAGACCCTGCAAAAGGGAAGCCTTGCCTTGACACTAAATAGAGCAGTAAATACAATTGTATCTATTTAAAACATGACTTTTCTGTCTTTGTTTCCTTTAATTATTACTCATGGGTCATTAATGCAGCCTTAGAACACATTTAAAAATGCTTTATATTCATATTTGGTGTTTGAAGTATGCACAGTCAAGTGCAAAAAATACCTGCTTTAGGTGATTTTGCCTATTTTTGTACGGGTGGGACATAAAAATACTGAGCTGGTAACCCTAATCACAAGACTGAAAGTTTGCCGCAGGATCAGCACGTCATTGATACCATAATAGCAATAGTTAAACGCATATGAAACCCTACGTCAGCCCCGCATTCCCACCCTCACCCTTTACTTTCACGCTCACCCTACACTCACAGCCATCACACTGCAGTCACAGTCACAATGCTCACACTCTCTCCATTCACCCTCCCCCCACCTTGCACTCACACAAGCACACTGCTCAACCTGCACGCGCATGGCACTCCACTCACCTTCCACTTTCACCACTCACCCTCCATTCACAGTGATCACACTGCACTCATGCTGTTACCCTGCACTCACACCGTTCATCCTCCTCTCACCCTGTGCTCACACGAGCACAGCGCTCACCCTGCATTCACAGCGACCCCACTGCACTCACTCCCTTCTCCCTTCTCCCTCCACTTACCCTGTGGTCACACGAGCACTCCACTCACCCTGCACTCCCAGTGATCACACTGCACTCACACTACTCACCATGCACTCGTGCTGTTCACCCTGTACTCACCCTGCAGTCACATGAGCACGCTAGCCAGCCTGCACGCATGTGACACTTCACTCACCTGTCACTCTCACCACTCACCCTCCATTCACAGTGATCACACTGCACTCATGCTGTTACCCTGCACTCACACCGTTCATCCTCCTCTCACCCTGTGCTCACACGAGCACAGCGCTCACCCTGCATTCACAGCGACCCCACTGCACTCACTCCCTTCTCCCTCCACTTACCCTGTGGTCACACGAGCACTCCACTCACCCTGCACTCCCACTGATCACACTGCACTCACACTTCTCACCATGCACTCATGCTGTAACTCTGCACTCACACCGTTCATCCTCCTCTCACCCTGTGCTCACACGAGCACAGCGCTCACCCTGCACTCCCAGTGATCACACTGCACTCACACTTCTCATCATGCACTCGTGCTGTTACCCTGCACTCACACCGTTCATCCTCCTCTCACCCTGTGCTCACACGAGCACAGCGCTCACCCTGCATTCACAGCGACCCCACTGCACTCACTCCCTTCTCCCTCCACTTACCCTGTGGTCACACGAGCACTCCACTCACCCTGCACTCCCACTGATCACACTGCACTCACACTTCTCACCATGCACTCATGCTGTAACTCTGCACTCACACCGTTCATCCTCCTCTCACCCTGTGCTCACACGAGCACAGCCTCACCCTGCATTCACAGCGACCCCACTGCACTCACTCCCTTCTCCCTCCACTTACCCTGTGGTCACACGAGCACTCCACTCACCCTGCACTCCCACTGATCACACTGCACTCACACTTCTCACCATGCACTCATGCTGTAACTCTGCACTCACACCGTTCATCCTCCTCTCACCCTGTGCTCACACGAGCACAGCGCTCACCCTGCACTCCCAGTGATCACACTGCACTCACACTTCTCATCATGCACTCGTGCTGTTACCCTGCACTCACACCGTTCATCCTCCTCTCACCCTGTGCTCACACGAGCACAGCGCTCACCCTGCATTCACAGCGACCCCACTGCACTCACTCCCTTCTCCCTCCACTTACCCTGTGGTCACACGAGCACTCCACTCACCCTGCACTCCCACTGATCACACTGCACTCACACTTCTCACCGTGCACTCATGCTGTAACTCTGCACTCACACCGTTCATCCTCCTCTCACCCTGTGCTCACACGAGCACAGCGCTCACCCTGCACTCCCAGTGATCACACTGCACTCACACTTCTCACCATGCACTCGTGCTGTTACCCTGTACTCACCTTGCAGTCACTAATCAACCTGCACGCATGTGACACTTCACTCACCTGTCACATCGGCACGTTTTTCATGCTACACTCGACCCACTCATGCTGCACCCACTCACACTGTTCACCATCATCCAGCACTTCCAAGAGCACACCTCTTACTCTGCACATATAAAAATTACACAAGTCTCATAAATATACACATTTTTACAAAGGCACCCACAGCATACCTGCTCCTTCTGTAGTACCAGATGCCTATTTAATTCCATCTGCAACAACGGTGTTGGTGCAAAAGAGGAGAGTGGACTGAACGCGGGATGGCACGGGAGGGGAGAATAGGGCTGAGGCTGTGCGGGGACAAGCAGAATGCCACCCTCCCTCGCTTCCCGGTTGTGAGCACACCGATGAATCCCCCATACTCCACCACCGCGCCTAGGACCAGCTCGCAGGCCGAAAAACACAGGTTGCATGCTCTACTATATACTCTTGATTGCTCTGGGTCGGGTATTGTTGTTTGTTTGTTCGTTTGAGAGTTGATTGATAACTCTGGTAAAATGTGTTTATTGAGCGGGTCACCACATGCAGTGCATCCATTGCCCTACTGACATATCGCAACTTGTAATTAGCTCTGGATATTTTGGAAATGGTTGACAGATACGCTTTGTTACCTCTGATGTATGATGAACATGCAGAATGCCCATAAACATATTATGAGAAAAAAAAGATTGGCTTGCAGCCATAATTGTGAACATTTGTAGATACACAACACTTTATTAATAGCTATGTACAGTAATCTATGAATCCAATTGTAAAAAGTAACTTAAAACAATGCAGTGATAAAACAGACGACAAGACTATAAAAACTGTAAATGATGACGGAACACTGGAACTTTGCTGCAAAATAAAAAACAACAGTAGGAAAGTAGTTACTGTAATGAAATGGTTCAAGTAATATTCTTAAAAGTTCCTTTAGCGATTCCTACACTGTTGCAAATACAACACAGTAAAATAGGAGGTAGCAATACTCCAGCCAAAACGTGGTCACTTTTGATCAGGTTTGCAGACCTTTACCATTCACAGCCCTACTGATGATGAACACTGAAAGCAAAATGAAGCAAAGAGAAGGACGGTGGCAATCAGTGTACTGTACAACAGTAACCGGCACGTGCAATGGGAAGTTTCTCGGAGTTTGAGAATTGTAGTCCCAGTGTCAGGGAACATAAGTATATCTCCAAGTTAAAGCTTAGGTGGTCACTGCCTTGAAACGGGCATATTACATGACGTGTAGGCTGTAGATACTTCATTTCAGCGGTTCCTCTCCCGTGAGGGGGAGCCAACTTTGATGACCATCACAGGCTGGCACACGGGCGGCTCTGTGCAACCCACTGGCACAAGTTACTCACCCTGGAGGACAAAGGTCTTTCTCACTCTGGCTAGGATGCAGGTCAGCGGGGTGCCGGGTTCTCCAAAAACGCTAAACTTAGCAAAGAAGAAACCAATAAAAGTGGATGTAGAAATTCAGTTGTTACAAATGCTGGTGTGGGAAGGAACTGTGCTTGCCAAGAACAGCCTCCGCCCATCTTGACTGCAGTTGTAGCAATAGTTCTCTGCCAAGGAATCCTAATTAACATTCAGAAACACTGAGTTGTCGTGTCCATGCATGGGATCCCAGAACACTTTTAAAAGTGGAGAGCAGAAGCTCTCCAAAAAAGCAAAATAATATGAATAGGCAACATTTGCATTACATTTGTGAACTTTTGAAAACAAACTAATCAATTACACAATATAACTTTAAATTGGGTCAAAAAATGCAGCAGCTATGCTCCTCAGAAACATTCGAACCGTTTACCCTTTTTAAAAATGACGAAAATAAACTGTTGTCCTAGACATAAAGCCTATGGTAGAAAAAAACTGCTGTCGCCTTAGGGCTGTTGTTGGACCACCAGAATCCCACCGTAAGAGCCTAAGTTCATTTTGACGGTCTGATAAAACCATAAGGTCTTTCGACCAAACCCTCGCTCCAATTCCTGTGATTTCACTGGCAGGGAGGGCAGGTAGTTAATGAATTTGATGAACACAGCCTTGACAGGGAACTAACTAGTGGTACAGGTAAGTAACCTGCACTTCTCTGTCAGGGGATCTTCATTAATATTTATAAACTTAAATATAAAAGCTGTCTGATCTCTTCCAATAGGAGGTGAGAAAGCCATAAGATAGGGAAGCTAAAAAAAGTTCACCTTTACGGCAGTAAGATACATGAGGTGCGCATAAATTCAGAAGGTTTTAACACTTTTCCCGCCAATTTAGTAGTTATGAAGAAGAAAAGGAAGAGAAAGAGAAAATGAAGAACCTAGTAGGCTTTAGAATCGCTTGTCCCCTTATCTTTCTATTCATTGCAGTCATGGAAGAACAGAATTTATCATCAGCATCATTATTATTCTTTTTTTGCAAGCTAGCAAACTGTTACAGTGGAAATCCCAAAAGTAGTTTTTTACTCCAGGTGCTGCATGTGAATGACAACAGTCATTTAAATATTAGAACTCCTACTCTCCGTTTTCATCCTTCAGGGAGATGTGAAAATGCATTGGTAAGCTCAAACTAAACCTTCAACTTGACTGAAACTCATCTTCAAAATTAGACGTGTAGCTATTAATGACGCTGATAAATAGACACTTACAAGACCAGGGCACCGCTTCCACATTAATCAAAAGCTGGAGTTCAAAACTCTACTCTGAATGTCAAATTCATTTACTAAAGTTTACATTTTTCAAGATATTCAAGCTGTTATGATAGGTAGGGATTCTAGGTACCATGACTGTACCCAGTGCTGGGTTCAGTAAATTAGGGGAAGCTCTAGGTGATATTTCAAACCCCTGGCAGTTGGGCAGCAGCTCAATGCCAATCAGCATTCATGAGTTCAAACATCCCACGCTTCTTTTTGGAGTATAGTCTGCCTCCTCAAAGGGTTTCTGGATACCACTCTCCTTGCCTTCTTCAGAGAAATGTGAGATTTCCAGCCCCACTAGACCACAAAATGATGTAATGATGGTCTCTGGTGTAGTGTCTTTGATATCATGTGGGTGCTCCCAGGCAGACTGGGGAGCCTGTGCAGGCTCTCTCCAGGCCAGCAAAAGCCTACAGCCCATGTGTGTTTGGCTGGCCTGAGACGGCCGGCCAAACACACATGCGCTCTGAGGGCAGTGCACAGAGCACTCCCCTCGACTCGTCACCCCCAATGCCCCGTCCCTTTTACACAGAAAAAATAATAAACAGAGTTTATTATCCTTTCCGTATAAAAGGATTTGCAGCAGTTGCTGCTGGCGGGGGGGGGGGGGGGGTCGACACTCCTCCACCCATATAGAGGAGCCGCGCCTGGACAGGAGTTACATAATCAGATGGAAGGTGTTAAAGTGTGGTTATAAAAGTTATGAGCAGTGCGAATAGAGCACAATAGTATGCTGAAGATTAAAGACGTCTGTTATAGAGCTCCGTGTGTGGTGTATTCATTTACATGCTCCTGGGTTGGGGAGGATGCTACATCTGGATTTTCGCCGGCATTGGAGAACTCAAGAATTGGTGATTACATGGACAGTTTAATTAAATATCTTTTAGGCAAACTGTTTAATTGTGCCGGGGGGAGAAGCACATACTTGCAAAAGGAATTAAACCATGTTAAATAACGAGACATGCCATTTTATTTGCAGCATTCATCCTCGGGCTAGTGAAGCTGTTTTACTACAATGAACATGGGACGGTCTATATGATTCTTTATGTTTTTCAGGTAATTTCCTCTTAATTTTAACAGTTACTGTTTACCCTGAGTTGCATTATCTGTTTTATCCTATTTGTGCACTGATTTCTGGATAGAACAGTCATAAGTCCCTTGTATCTTTTGATAAGCTTTTGCAGGGATTTAATTATCACTGTTTATCATGTCATGTATGATGCTTGAGCCATTCTACTTGCATCTGAAATCAGTCAGTGGGGTGTCCGGTAACAATGGGGAGCGAGAGCTGACAAAAGCATCTAAGAATTTCTTTTATTTTCTGAAGCCTGCACTTTTCAAATGCCTTTGCCAACACTCACTCCCCAGGGCCGCTATGCTGTTCTCCAACTCCTTATAAACATGGTAGCCATTGTGGAATAGTATTCTACATGCTGTACTATTATTTCACTATTGCTGCCAAGTTTATAATCATTCAATGAATGACCCAGAAGCACCGGAGAAAGAGTTCCAGATTAAGATATGCACTACGCATCACACTTTTACCTCTGGTTGAGGGGTGATTGTGGTGCCTTCTAGTGAGAGCATGACGATGTTCATCATGTTAAGCTGCTGGTCTAGCCTCCCACTAGAAGATGTTTTTTGTTGGTTTTGGGCCTTGGCCAAGTGTTGTTTGAGTGTGTTTTAATGTGGAAAGAAATCTGAGTCACTGGCAGATGTGTGGAAAGGCGCCTCCGGTTTGGCATTGCAATCTTGTGGGTCGTTTCTAAGCATTTTAGAGAGCATTCTCGAAAACAAGCAGCATTGCCCTGTTAGAGAAGTTGAAAAATCTAAGGGTAGGCTATGATTATATGTTTACAAGCAATAATCAATACAAACAATTAAGAACCAGCTTTTTGCGGTCTTTAATGTTTCTGTTATATCCTTAAGCCTTTTGAAAAAAAATCGTATCCATTGTGTTGAATTGTAATTGTATTTATAGTGCTTACTACCCCTGACAAGGCGTTAAAGCACTTTTCAGAGAGTAGCACGCTACTCCAGAACCCAAAAGGATTAGTTATGGATTCGTACAGGTAAATGTGAGTATAGTATTAGTATAGTGAAATATGAGTTCATTTTTAGCAGTGGACATGTGAGTAGATCTGATGAATAGAATAATGGAGGGATAGCAGAGGGAAGAATCCAGAAAGTGTTAATTGGGAGATCATAGTGGTAAGATGAGGTTTGGCATGGGTAAAGGAGAGCTGGAGGATGAAAGAGTCTGCAGAAAAATGCAGCTGATTGGTTCAGAAGGATCGATAAGACATAATGAAGAGCTCTTCAGTACCTCCTTCTGGCTTTAGTCACATCTCAATTGCAGCCACAAATTGTCATCTCTGTGTATGATGTGTTTATGCTTATTTCTTCCTCCTAGGCATTCACTGCAACATCGCAAGGACTGCTGAACTGCTTGGTGTATGGATGGACCCAGAATTTCTATCGCTATTTGAAACGTGGCACATGCCACGACGCAAGCACACAGACACCATTACTGCGTACGCAAAAAAAAAAATACGAGAGTTTGCAACCTGCGAGACACAAAGTGGATGGAACAACAAACACACTTGCTTGAAAATCCCTTATGACAGAATGCAAATCCTGTTTTTTATGAACTGTTGAAGATTAAGGATTTCCTAGAGGAAGGATTTCATGCCTAAACTTCGAAAGGAGACGAACCAGAAGGTTGACGATTTTAGACAAGCCTTTAAGAAATATACTTCCTTTTGGAAAATGGATCTTGAATTACTACATAAACTGTGTAATATGTATTGAAGAGTTTGGTGTAATAAGGGTGAAGTGTGCAATTCTTTATTGCAGAGGATCATATTGATTCTGCGCAATGCAGCACAATACATATGTTTTACCCCATGTTGTTAGTTAGCACTTTAAATTATAATTTTGAGTAACACACTAAAAAGACTAGGAAGAGAGGCAGCAATATGAATAGTTTCAATAATGCAGCAAAAACTGAACATGTGCTCCTAAAATGTGAAACATTGCTTTCCTGCACAAGAGTTGGCATTCAATAGGGTTTTACTTGTTCTGTGATTGATGACACCTCTTGTAATGCAAACTATTTTGCACATATAGTAGCAACTCTAGGAGGAAGGTGAGATGGCCACAGTTCTTTGGAGAGGTGCCATCAGAAAGGGCCACCATGATCGTCCTTAAAGCACCAAGGCCCATATTTATACTTTTTTAGCGCCGCATTTGCGCCGTTTTTTGACGCAAAAACGGCGCAAACTTACAAAATACAATTGGCCCATATTTATACTTTTTTAGCGCCGCATTTGCGCTGCTTTTTGATGCAAAAACGGCACAAACCTGCAAAATACAATTGGATTTTGCAAGTTTGCACCGTTTTTGTGTCAAAAAGCTGCGCAAATGCGCCGCTAAAAAAAGTATAAATATGGGCCAATTGTATTTTGTAAGTTTGCGCCGTTTTTGCGTCAAAAAACGGCACAAATGCGGCGCTAAAAAAGTATAAATATGGGCCCAAATGAGTTCCTGTTACTAGGAGGGGCAGAAAAAAAGACTATGGGCCAGATGTATCATCATGGCCCTTTGCAATTCGGAAATATTGATTGTTAGGAAATCGCTATTTCCGACTCGCAAAGTGCCATGTATCACATTTGCGATTCGGTAATAGCGACTCCTTAAAAATCACAAATGCTATTACCGAATCGCAAATTGCGATACCCGCCCCATTCGCACCTATGGGCCTGTTGGCCCGTAGCTGCAATTTTTTTGCATTTCCAAAATTGCGATTTCTGAACCAGAAATCGCAATTTTGGAAATGCAAATGCCCAGGGTGCTGGGGTCCTATGGCCCCCTCTGCTGCACCCCAAAAATGTTTTGGGGGACATGTAAGGTGCACACATTCCAAAAGGGCATGTGTGCTTTACATGTTCAATTTAAAAAAGCATTTTAAATGCATTTTTTAATTTTGCACCAGGTTACCACCTGGTTTCATTTCATGGTATTTTGCATGTGCAAAATGCCATTCTTCGGAAAATCGCAATTTGCAATTTTTTGCAGCGTCGCCTTGCGATGTGGATTTTGCGAATCGCAAATTGCGACTTGCACAACCAGGTCGCAACGCAAGAAATCGCAATTTTTGCGATTTCTTATTTGTGGTCTGCAAATGCCTTTCATGCATCGCAGACCACTTTTTTGCACTCGCAAACGGACGAATTTTGCAATTCGCACCGTTTGTGAGTGCAAAAAATGTTCATACATCTGGCCCTATGCTCCCGCCTGGTGGTTACAGTCAGTTTTTCCAGGACTCTGTATTTTAATATACGTTTTCGGATACAGCATTCCCTTGCGTCTTGTTGCTGTTTTTGTTTGCAGCATTCACAGGCTTTCTTGTGCTGATAGCAATTTGAGAAGACCGCATATAACACATGTACATGTTCAGGCATTGTTTAAAGACGTATTGCTTGCTTATTGCAGCCTAAGGGCACCTGTGCTACTGCCCTGAGATAAACTAGATGTGTTTTTTTAACTGTTACAGTCACAGGGTCCCTTCATGACTTTATCTACAAAGTAACATTGTTATCATGTTTGTCCAGCGTCACTTCATGCCCAAGCAGTTGTTGGTATCAAGGGCTTCTGTATTGGTGTTTAGAGCAGGTGATGAATTGAAAGAAAGTAGATCATGGTCTTGCTTTTTGATCTCCCAGAACTTCTACTTTTGGGATTATGTCCTTCTTGGGAAATTGAGAGCTAAAAGCTGCAAAAGTGTTAATTTATTTGTCTCACATTGTTAAGTGTTTTATGTTTGCTTTTTGCTTCTCTGTTGTGTCCCTTGTGATGTCCTTGGGGTATTTAGACGAGTCAGATCATACTAGTTCACCACTTGCCAAGTGCAGTTAATTTATAATAGTTCTCCAACATGGCCACATGCTGAAACTCAGTTGTAAAAGATGTCTGTACCACACCTAAGTATCTTTGCTACATGTTGCAATTCCACCAAGAATGTGGTTGGGAACTTCTGCCAGCTTCCTTCATCCTAGAACCCAGAACCAGAAAAGCATCTTCAGAGAAAGCTGAACAGGGATGATAGCAAACTGCTGATTTGAGTTAGCAAACAGCTGGCATGAATGGGCATGGCCGAACGTATTTCACGAGTACAGGGGGTTTGCTACTGTGATATTTTCACACTTTTTTGTGCCATTGTTAAATATTTCACTTCCCATCCTGTAAATTAAAATGTACTTTTTATTTACATCATTAAAATACTTGAGTATTGAATAGTAAGTGTGTTGTTTATGACAATATCTGTAAATGCCAAAGAAACTCTCACAGAATGTCTGCCAGTTTTTGCCATTAACCCTTAGTATAGTGATTCCTTAGTGCCTGTGCAGAATCTGCCTACCTGCATGGTGGTGCCACGGGCAAGCATAATTGGATAACGATGAGCAACCTGGAGCCAATGCCTTGTTATACTATTCTATTTTTTTCAAAATATAAAATGAAAATCCATCTGTAAATCCATATCTTAAAATAACCCTCAAGGCTGTTTTTACATTATTCTGTATATTTGTTTTCTTTGTGCCTGTTTGCGAGACACGCCTGACAATACTTTACGAACGCTGTCTTCTTTCTTTCCCCCCCGCCCCCAACACCCCACCCCAACTGGTTAGGAATTGCGTGCACCAACAGGCAGGGCCAAAGATAAATTAGAACTTTGACACATTGGAGCATCCCATCTGAACCATGCCTCCACCAAAGCATCTCCCATCTACTGTGCCCCGTTTCTGTTGTTTCGACTTGGTAATGAGGCTGTAGGGCTCTGGTTGATTTTGTCCGGCTGCTCCTGACGTTTGTATAGACTCACTCCATCTGTGTCAGTAAAACCTGTGTTATGGACACTATCTTTTTTCAGTGTAAAGTCAATTCATGCAAGGAATATGTCTCATTCAGAGATTCAGAGCCTTAAATTCTGAACACACCCACACTCTTCCCCTCTCTCTCTCACTAACTCTTCTCTCTCTTTTTACTGAGAAAAAAAAACAAGCTAAAGCGAAATTATAGTTAAGTGTTGGAATGAGATACAAGCTAACCATAAAAACACAAAAAAACACAGAAATATGGCAGGCATAGTTTAGTTGAATAACTATAGCCTGCACTCAATCATGTCCTCCTCATGACCTTCCATGTTACATCACTCATGACACATTAAATAACATCAATGATGTGCTTGCAAGAGCTTTCTTCTACAAAGGGCAGAGAAGGTGTCATAGAGCCAGCCGCCATACCTCTGGAATTTTCTCCCAGCAAAGAGTTCTTGTCCCAATAGAGTGAAGCTTCACATGAAGTGAAATAAAGAGCCATGTGACAAGTGAGCTTGTTTGTTTCTCATCTTTGCTGGGAGAGACTTCAAGTGTTTTGCTGTTTGGGACAGAGAATGAACTTCCACTGACTGCAAGATTTCGAGAAGGATCGGAGGTTTGATGGGGTACCGGCTGGAGAGAGATAACTGAAGGTAGTGTTCTGTGCTAATAACAGAGAACAAAACAAGATAGACTTAATTTTAATGGTATAATTTATCCCTTCTGCACCCGTTACAGTTCATAGTAGTGTGCATGGGTGTGAACATTTACTAGATTGAGCCCATACACAAGGGTTCATTTTAATACAGAAACTAACTGGGTCCGATGCACAAAGGCAAACTTAGACCTTAGGTCTAAACTTAGACCCAAAGTCTAAATTTACGACTTTGGGAATTCACAAAGGGCATTTAGGAGTAGTATCTTGAGGACTGCAGTCGGGAGGATCTCCCCAAAGACAAAACACAACTCCCTATTTGACATATATAAACCCCTGAGTAAGTCAAGATGATGCACGCTTGATGAAACACGTTAGCAAAGATGGCTAAATCAGTTTTGATTAAAAGAATGAATTAAAGAAGACCATTTTGTTCAATTACAAGAAAGACTCATCACTGTACTTTGGTGTGCTTGCAAGAACGTTCTTCTGTAGCGGGGGATTGTCCTGAACTTGGTGCACACTTATGTGGCTGCTCTCTTTTCTTGTTGGAGCACCCTAAGCAAACATTTGGGTCTTCCTGAATATTTTGGGACTAAGAATGTGCTGACATTACTCTGGACACCCATCTGTTACTTACGTTCTCTGACAAAATCAGCTTGTAGCTGCCACCATGGTCACCTCCGTACCTGGTCTATGCAGACCTATTGGCAATTGAGTGTGCACACACTGCAGCCGGAAATGTGCTCTCTTTCCACAATATCAAATGCAGAGTTCCTGGGAATGGATGCAACCAAATTTCTAACAAAGTGTCCCCGTGCCACTAGGGAATAGGCTTTCAAATCTGGGATTTCCAAGACCCCCTCAATTTATGACAGTGCGAGTTTCTTCCACCTGTTGTGGGCTATTTCCCATCCCAGACCAGTTTACTGAGCAATGATCTAAGTTTAATGAAGGAGGTCTGGTTAGGATCAACCAGCAAATTTTAAAATAAATACATGGATACTAGCAGACAGTCTATCTTGAAGACCAGTCCTTTATTGATATGTTTC
This sequence comes from Pleurodeles waltl, assembly GCF_031143425.1. Lineage (NCBI taxonomy): Eukaryota > Metazoa > Chordata > Amphibia > Caudata > Salamandridae > Pleurodeles > Pleurodeles waltl. Next base: position 902,455,832 of record NC_090450.1, read on the forward strand.
GGTCTAAGGCAGGGATACTCAAAGTACGGCCCGGGGGCCGCTTGCGGCCCTCTTGACCTCTAATTGTGCCCCCCTGGTTAATGGCAGCACTGGGCTGCTGTACACATGACAGAGAAGGAACATTCAGAAAACTGTGAAATGCACATCATTTATTTACACGTTAACTAAAGTAATAGGAAAGAAGCAAAGATGGTGTCCTAGCCAACTTATCTTTGGGAACACCTTTAGTTTTAAAGACATCTTGCACTAAACATGTAGAGACATGATAAACGTCTCTGCAAACTTAAAGAAGTGTGCTTCATTAACATGCATGAGTGTTTTTCCTTAGTACTTCTGGTTATGACACTGCATTGAGAGACATTTATTAGCAGTGATATTTTTCAAACATGATCTTGGAAATAATCATGCTGCCCATATTCGGAAATCAATGGCATTATTAAAAGAAGCGTCATTTGTCAGGTGCACCTGGTGCATAGTCCTGGTTGTTATATAACTGGAACAACATTATAGTTTATTAAATAAACCACAAGAAAAGGTATTGTGCAGCGCACACCTGGAACTTGTGTATTTCAAGGACTCTCGTGTGATAATGAAGAAAAATGAGGCAAAGTGAAATTAATCAATTGCCTAGGATCACCAAATTTGGTAAACTGGGAAGCCAGGACAGATACCAGGTTTTCTGGTTTCACATTTTGCAATTCAGCCATCAGATGAGTCTTTCTTTTCCTCTTGTGTTTCACATGAGAAGTGTATGCTTTGACTTTAATTCTTGGTGCATAAGAATAGAGCATTGGTGGCAGACAGAAGTCACGCAAAGGCTTGGTTTGTTGTCCGCATCTGCTTCGCATCCCCCTACTCCCACCTTTGATCACCTGAACCCTTCCCTGCTGGTTTAGGTGCGGCCCTCTGGCAAGCAACAGAGAGTTCTTTGTGGCCCTCGAGGAACTGTTTGTGAGTACCCATGGTCTAAGGCAACAAGCTAGAGGCTTCATGGCTATGAAAAAAAGCAAAGGGGATGAGCGGAGACTCCTGTCTACTGTGCATATTGGTTGTCTGTGGTGATCCTCCAACCGGGCCAGAGCTATACCCTCTGAATATTACTCAGTCTGAGAGGTGTCACCGGCGGTTGGATGTTATAGAGTTGAGAGTAATATGTTGCAAATTCAGTCACTATTTCTAGATTAGGCTTTGCAGTGCCATGTCCTCCCTCTCAATATACGTAACAATAATGAGGATTTATCTTTCTTGAGCAGCCAGGCCCGTGTTTTACCTGGCCTCTCCCCCTCTCTATACTATTTGGCTAGGGTATGCTTGCCCAGGGATGCCAATTTCCTATCCTTAAGTCGCAAAACTCATGAAGTTTGATGTATGCTCATTACTTTCACTTCACGGTGGATTTCCATTCTTTTCCTTCTCAAGAAGCTCCCAAGTGAGAGGATATATCTTTTAGGATATGCACTGGGTAATTTCACTTCTGAAAGATTTCTATAGGGTTGCAAAGCTGGAAACAGGGCCCAGGTTTAATTATAAAAAAACACGGACGGCTGTGCAGTTTCTTTTAAACCTTTATTTATCATTACTAGAACAATCATCTGTATTGTTAAGCATTACGTTACAGAGCACAAAGGTGCGGACACAAAAACACGTTGTGCGGCAGGTCAGGGCACATGGATACATGATAACAGCATGAAAAGCAGGGAAGTCTGGAACACCTGCAAAGTAACAGGGCGAGGGGACAAATAACATACCTCCTCCTCAGTCACAGAACAGCATGTATCCACTGGGAACACAGACCACCCTCCAACCCACAGTGAACAGTTCGCACCCTGCCCCGGCATGGCATCTGTCACAGCTCACCGCCACATCTGTCCCCACTCTGGTCAGGGACGTATGGTGTACCCCTCAAATATCGCGCGGTCTGTTCTTGATTGACATGAGGTCACAAAAGACATCGGACATAGTGTTACAAAACGTCATGTCTACATGCCAGACCTCAGGTGTTGGGAGGGCCAACTTCGCCCGGCGCATAGCAATCGACACATCGCACACAAAAGCCCAAGAGCTACCCAACGCCTGCTGGCCTTCGTGATCTCTCTGTCCTAACCCATGAGCGCAAGCAGCTGCGTGGCCTCAATATGCTTCCCCATTATCTCTCTCAGCGCCCCAAAAATGCTATCCTAAAAGTGTTTAACTCCAGGGCAGTGAGAAGCCACATGGCAAATCCCGCCTCTCCAGCGGCACACCTATGACAACCGGGGCTATCTCACAGGCCGTAGCGAAACAGGCAGGCCGCGGTGTAGTATACCCTGTTAACAAATTTAAAGTAGATAAACCCACAATGGCTATTTAGTGATGCAGTCTTTATAATAGAGTAAGAATATTCAGTGCTTAATTTGTGCTTGTTGTTTCCGGTGCGGGCACCAGCACTTATTTTTGAGGTCCGGCATTAATTTATCTGCCTCAAGCATTTACTGCAAGCAAAAGACACATATGGGAAAGACGGAGGAAGAGAAAAACGAAAAAGCGTCACAGTGGGAGAAAACAGAAAGCTGCACAAGTGAGCTGGAGGGGCAGTGAGTGGCTGTAAATGGATTTAAGAGGCCCGAGATAGCTTCAGGATTACTCTGCCTCAGTATTCTGTGCCCGCAAATTTAATTGCAGCAGCCGCGTTTAAGAGGAGGGCTTTGGGCACGTTTGTATTTACAAACTAAGCAGTGGCCATTGTTTATCGATTATAGCTACCCCCAAATCCTGTTGCCATCCGTGTCTCACCTTGGCTACCCCAACCATGGTTTCATCCTGGAAGTACAATAAAGCTTCGTGACTACATGCTGTGGGGACTCATTCTGCATCAAATACGTCAGGGTGGGCATCTCTAACAGTCTTCACCCAGCCGCTCACGCATGATATGAGGAGCGCCGAAGTATTGAAACAGTTCCCATGCGTTCTATCAGATGCACGCACCTTTTCCTAGTTGCGCCGCATCCCATTATGTAAGAAATGCCCCATGCGATGCAGCAGGCCCGCCACTCCAAGGGAAACCATATACACCAATCATTCAGCAGTCGCACTGAGTACATGCGAGTGCAAATCTGAAGTTCCTCCAACTTCCTCCAGGAGTATACGATGGTATTAACCAAATCAATAGTATTATAGCGCTGCATCTGCTTATCCAGCACATTCTGAGGCAGCTGATATGGAAAGGCAGCATCCTTCTCTAGCCACCGGTGCGGAGGTAATAGGGGCCGTTAAGCCCATAATGAGCAAACATACATTGTGCTGCTGTACAGTAGGCCCAGTGCTTGATTTGTAAATAAAAACGCGCCGGTGCCCGAAGCCCTTCTCTTAAACACGCGGCTGCTGCAATTAAATGTGCCAGCACGGAATCCCGAGACAGCGTAATTCTGAAACCATCTCGGGCCTCTTCAATCCATTTTAAGGCACTCTCTGCCCCTTTAGCTCACTCTGGCAGCTTTCTGCTTTCTACCTTTGTGACCTTTTTAGTTTTTCTCTTGCTCCGTCTTTCCCATCTGTGTCGTTTGCTCGCAGCAAATGCTTGAGGCAGAAGAATAAGCGCCGACCCTCAAAAATAAGTGCCTGTGCTCAGCACCGGAAAAAAATATGCACAAATTAAGCACTGAGTAGGCCTCAAGATCAGGGGCTGCCAAACCGCCTTGTCTGTACGGAAGGGTCAGAGTGTCCCAAATAACCTGCGGTTGTTTACCTGCCCATGCCAAGTGAGTCAATTGTTTCTGCAGGATAGCAAAAAAGGCATGTGGAAGCAGCATAGAGATATTCTTAAAAAAAAGAACAAGAAATGAGGCAACACCACCGTTTTCATAATTGCTATGCGATGCGCCCACTGAGCGACAACATGAGTTTGATCCAGCTATCAATGGCCTCTGACAGCCTAGTAACTTTCCCATAATTCTCCAGTAATACTACAGCGGGGTCAGTGTGAACCCGAATGCCCTAATATCTCACAGAATCCATGGTTCATTGTAAGGGATATTCCGGCTGCACAGGCGATGCTGTGGCCATGAGAGGAAACAACAAGGATTTGTCCCACTTGACTCAAGAGTCCAGAATGTCTGCCAAATAAAACAACCTTGCGTAGTCATGTAGGTCTGGGGCTCAGCTGTGCTCCGAGTTCTGAACCTACAGAAGCGTGTCATCTGCATACTAGACAGAATCAAGCTACTGCGCGGGAAGCACATCCCCCAGTGGGAGTGATGTTCACCCAAGACACACCCAAAGGGCTCAGCCACTAAGGCATACAAGAGGGCAGACCTGTCGAGTACCCCTTCTGAGCTCAGTGGTATCAGACACTATGCCATTAACCTTAACGTGCGCCATAAGCCTGGTGTATAAAACCTGTATGAGTGGAAGTAAAACCACCCCCACCCCTATGTGCCATGGGACTGCCAGCATAAACTCGAACTCTATGGAATGAAATGCCTTGTCTGTGTTAGGAAATACCGCAACAGCGCTTATCTTTGGGTCAATTCTGGTAATTGTGGTGAAAAAGGTTCTAAAATTGTACATTTGTAATCTGTCCAGTATAAAACCAGCCTGCTCCGGTCCGACTAAGTCTGACATAAGGGCTGCTAACCTATTTGCTAATACTTTCTTGAAGATGTTTGTATCGGTATTTAACAACGACAGGGGTTGCTGAGATGAACACTGATCAGCAGGATTATCCAGCTTTGTTAACAATAAGGGGCTACCACACTGTTGGAGGCCTACACCCCCCTTTGGCCATTTGCTCAAAGAAGGTGATCAAATGCGGTACCAACAGCAACTGATATTCTTTATAGAAGGCGACCATGAGGCCTTCATTCCCAGGTGCCTTCCCACCTGGCATGCAATTCAGGGCCTCCTCAACCTCTGCCAGGCACAGCAGAGCCATCAAACGCTCTCTATACTCATTGGAAAACCATGTTATGGCTATGTGAACCAAATACTCATCCATGGCCCACTGATCATGAGAGATGCGTGTTCTCTGTAATAGTGCTGGAAACGCCCTACTATCTGCTCTGAGGTGCTAAGCAACTTCCCCAGCTAAGCTTGGACATTTAAGGTCATGGCGTCTTACCGACTGGGCCTTAGGAGGATTGCAACTCACTATAGCTCCTGGCTGTAGCATATTTTCCAATATGTTTTATTTCACTACTGGCCACCTCATCATATTTCTCCAATTTTGCCTAAATCTCCGCCCAGATCACCCTTTTCTCACCATGCACAGATTCCAATGCAGCTATTTCACCTTCTAGTTTTTGCAACCGACTCCAAAGCGACCTCAACACTGCTGCATGTTTGGAGATGGTGACCCCCTGGATGTATACCTTAAAAGCCTCCCATGCAGTTTCAAACCTATCTACGGAGCCCAAATATTAGCAAAAAATGATCAATCTCCAGTGCAAGTTCCTCCCGAAACACCACATCATATGATGAGTGCGACGAGAACCTCCGAGCAAATGCCATACGATTGGTATTGTCTAACACCAGTTTCAGCAAGATGGGTTAATGGTTGGAATAGGTGTGCAGTAAAGGCTTACAAAGGAGGGCTTTGGATACCAAGCCCCTAGACAGCAGCCAATAGTCAATACAGGTATAGATGCCGTGCACAGAGGAGTAATGGGTGTATTCCGTGCCATCAGGTGATCTGTGCCACCAAACATCTACCAACCCACTCCTGTCAGATATATCTGGCGCCCTGCATTCTAGCCTTTTGCAATATGATCATCTGAGTCAATTGTGCAGTGGCAAATTTCATTTTCCTCTAAGTCCAGAACTGGATAGTTCACTGCCCCCCGGCACCCACCCCAGCAACCTTAAGCTGCTGCTTGCGCCCTGCTTGGGTTGTGTCTTGTCTGGTTTACCCATTGTGCTACTCACACCAATATCAAGTCTGTGTCACAACCAAGGTAGGTGCACACTACTTCACTCACTCCCAGAGGCGCTCTCAGGCCTAGAAAGAAGGAGCTATAGGGGGTCACTCCCTCTTGCACTTACTGCAGCACTCAGCCAAAGTATGGTACACTACAGCAGCAGGGTACTCACAGCAGGGTGATGGGCCAGTCTCCGTAATCCCTCCTGCAGACCTAGGCTAGGCCACAATCTCTCTGGGCTATGGCTGTAAGCCACCCCACAGCTGGCAAGCAAGCCACGGCTGCAGGATGCGAAGGGCATCTGGGCAGTCCACCAACAAGGGCTCTCCTCACCCCGAGTAGTCACCAGGTCCTCAAAGCATCTGGGCCTGTGCCTCCTCTGTCAGGTGCCTCAAATGGGCCGGGACGATGTGCAATTTAAGACATGTTTCTACTTCAAATTATCATCTAGCAAATAATGTTGCTGTGACTAATAAGGTACATTTTACAGGAAAAATTATGCACATATTTGGCATAGAACTCTGCCAACCCTAAAAATGCTCTGACCTCTTCTTTATTTGTGGGTGCAGGCGAATCTTTTATTGTAACCACTAAACTAGCCTTAGGTTCACCACTAATCTTGTGTCCTAAATATGTGATGTTTAATTTAGCAATTTTACACTTACTATATTCAGGTGTGAGCCCATGCTCGTTTAATACTTTATCTTGGCATCATGTTCTTTTTTCGATTTACCCATAATAAGGATATCTTCTTGAAAAAAGACAACATCATGTATTCTGTTAAAAAGTTTAAACATTAATCTTTGGAGCATAGCAGAAGCTAGCCCAAAAGTAACCCTAACAAAGCAGTCATCCTACGGCTATCCAAATGTAAAGACACCTGATGGTAAGCTGAGGTTAGGTCATTTGTGGTAAACCACTCCTTGCCTTTAGTTAAAGCCACAATTTCATTGATTTTAGGTAAACAAAAGCGGTCTACCATTATATTCTTATTAAGATCCCTCAAATCTACACATAACCACAATTTACCATTAGAACGTCTAGCAACCACTAATGGTGCAATCCAGTCTGACCCTTCAATTTGTTCAATAATGCCAGCCTGTAGTAATTTATCCAATTCATTAGAAACCTCACTCCTAATACTTAAAGGTATATTACTTGCTTTATGGACTGTGGGTATAGCATTATCCTTTAACAGAATTCTGTGTTGGAATTTTTTCAAATTACCAATAGTACCAGAAAACACATGTGGAAATAAACCTTTTATGGATTCCTCATTGATGTCCTCATCCTGAATCACAGAAATAGGTTCCGTGCTATTGGGATCAAGAATCATCCTCAGTGCACCTTGATCCCACCAACCTAAAACAGAAGGACCCGATTTAGAAACACACATTTTAAATTCTGCTTTGCTATCCTTAAATACAAACAATAGTTTCCTGTAGCCTAACAAATGAATTGGTTCGCCAGTAAAACTTTTTGGAGAAATATCAGGTGTACCTAGATCTCCACCAATAATGTGTTTAAATTTCTTCAACCAGATAATTTTGTTTATAATTCTATAAGGCGACCCCGAGTCTGCCGTAATAGTAATTGTAACACCTCCAATAGATATTTCACATTTCGGTTTCTTCTGTTGATTGCATGATGTTGAACAATCTCAGTTTTTTATGTTAAGGACACACATATTCTTGTTGTCACTATCCGATGTTGACCCCAAACCAGTGGCACTTTCTAACAATTTAATAGCAGACTTATTCTTTTTTTGCAGACTTTAAGAAAATGACCCATAATACCACAACCAGAACATTTCTGATTCCGAGCTGGACACTTCCTATCATTTGCATAGTGACCAGAAATTCCACACCTGAAACATTTAACCTTGGACTTGTAATCCTCTTCTTTTTTAAGCCTCTGTTTATAGGAGTTTTGTTTACTTGATTTATTGTCCGTCACATTCAAACTTTTCCTTCCTTCTTTTATTTTGTTAATTAGATCGTTAGACTCCGCTCTGGGTTCATCCTCCTTTATATTGCCCATTAACACTGCTTTTGCAACACCTTCCAGTCAATTCCACTTTTTTGACTAGCTCTATTACTTCTTGTAAAGGTGCATCCCCTTTAACCCACAAGCAATCCTGTATATTTTAGTTTGCAGCATGCATAACTATTTGATCTCTTATCAGCTCATCATGTACAGTGCCAAATCTACATGTCAATGCCAACGTTTTTAAAGTAGAAACGTAATCTTCATTTGATTCATCTTTATCTTGCTTCCTGTGATAAAATTTGTAATGATCTATCCCAACACAAACTGTGGGAGCGTAGTATCTATCCAAATCCTCTAAAGCATGTATAAACAAATCACCTTGTTCCCTTTGTTTTTTTTCAATGCGATTATATGTTTTCAGACCTTGAGGACCTAGGCAATGTAACAATATCTTCTTTTTTTTTCCGCAGCGAAATCATTGTCTTCATCACAAGCAGAAATATAATCTAGAAAATATTCTTGCCACTCCTGCCATTTCATTGAGGAATCACCAATATCTGGTAAAAATGGTTGTGGTGGTGATAAATTCAATGTATTTGATGCCATACTTTGTGTTATTAACTTGAGGATAAAGCTTAACTTTTGTAGAACAATTTCTTTCTATTTATTTTGTTTCTTCTTTTTTCTTTTTTTATTAGAACTAGAACCATATGTTTAATGTAGTATCACACGATCACAATGTTGCAGTCTCCTGGCAGGTTCTTGACGTGAGAAACGGTGTAAATTGACATACACAATGATGAAGGTGAGCTTTCTAGATGGTTTTTTATACGTCAAGACACATGAACACGTCGGATAAGGTCATATGCGTAATCACGCTGTCTTTTGCGGTGAAAGCAGCACAAGTACACAAGGGTCGCAGCGGCACGAGCACACACACAGCGCGTGAGATCATATGTTGAAAGTGAATAATATATGCATCCAGGAAGATTAATAAAAAAATGCTCATACACTTACTGATCTTCCGCTGAATGGATCTGTAACTAAAAACAAGTTCTTTATGTGTATCGCTGAAAACTCACACTCTTTAAACTCGTGGGAATGATGCTGGGGCTGCCAAGTAATCGTCGCCAAATTTGTTAAGTTTAAATCCACAAATCCTCTGCATTTTTATATTTTTATTTCCAAATAGAAACTGCCCCAACACATAATGCACAGTACGCCTTGCTCTTGTCCGTCCCAACCACCAAACTAAAATCTCTACCATCCCACATTCCACAAATACTACATTTTAATTACATTGCGTAGGCCAATATGTAGGCCAAATACATAATTTCCATCACAACACATGCAGCAGCACAATTCTATGACTCTGTAACTCCACTGTGCAGCAATTCTGGCCACACCCGCTCTGAGTCTCTCCGCAGCAGGCCTCAAAGTGTCAGCACAGCCGCCATGACACCACCATAGGAGCGGCCACATGGCAAGGCAATCACTGCACCCATGGCCAAAGAGACCAGCAATTGGGTCGCACACGGCTGACGAGCGTACTAGGGACCAAATCAGCACCTTTCCCCCATTGAAGGAGAGCAATGCAGCATCAGGATAATTAAGGACTGTTGGTGGCCAAAGGAGCTCATCTAGTTGGTAGCCATCTTCAGGCCAGGTAAGCTCCGACCCGGGTTTTGTGTAGTTCATTACAGAACATTGGGTAAGGACTTCTGCAGTGAATTTCCATTTTACAAATTGTCATTTTTAGGTTATGAACATCCATTTCTAGTAGCCTGGGTGAATGAACCAAGAGCAAGCATGGTAACTAGGATATCTTTGAAATCCATGGGTTCAGCTGTAATAATCTGTGCAGGACAGCATATCCTGAGAAGAAGATAGAACAAGTATGCTTGTACCATGCTGTGCCTACCACAATTTATCACCCAGGTGCAGTATGTCAAAAAGTTGCAGCCCGTTTGTGGCCTCCTGGCTCCCCTACGAGCCCAGAGATGTGGGTCACTCTAAACATTGGTTCAGCACCAGATTTAGATAACCCATTTCTAATTAATATTTTACTGCATGCACCCTTTTTGCACAACCCCAAATAGTATCAAAGAATGCTTGCATGTCTATGTTTGGACCAGAATGTAATACATTTGTCCTGTATAGGCCCCAACAGGAGTATATCTCTCCCCTACAGGTGTATATGTTCCTCTCTTTATTTGGAATTCAGCAATTTGCAGACAAGGATTCGGACGCTATGTGAGTAGAACTGTATGAGGAAACCAATTTGCTATTTTGTTTAGGTAGGTATGTTGACCGATTGGGGTGTGTACGCATCACCTGTAGCACAGCCAGGTCGACATTGTGTTTGTTGGTCTAAATACAGCAACACTCTTTGTGATTTTTGGAGGTTGTTGAGACTAGGGATGGCTCCTCAATAAGGGCGGAAGGAGTGTCGCCTCCCCACCAGCAGCGGCAGCTGCAAAACCTTTTAAAGAAAAGGATAATAAACTATATATGGGGCATATTTATACTCTGTTTGCACCAAATTAGCGTCATTTCTTTTTGCTCTAAGTCGGTGCAAAACTAACTCCATATTTATACTTTGGCACTAGACCCATCTAGCGCCAAATTTATGGAGTTAAAGTCATTTTTTGGAAGTGGAAACCTACCTTGTCTTAATGAGATTCAAGGTAGGCGTTCCCGTGCATAAAATGACTCTATGGCCTTAACACCATATTTATACTCCCGTGCAAAAATGGTGCGCGGGAGGGAGGAGGGGTCACAAAATGGTGCAAAGCTCGCTTTGCCCCATTTTTTAACACCTGGGTCAGGGCATGCGTTAGGGGGCCTGTGAGCCTATTTCCATGATGGAACACCATGGAATAAGCCCACAGGTGCCCTCCGCAGGCCCCAGGGACACCCCCCCTCACACCAGAGAGACTGCGGAGGATGGGGGACCCCATCCCAGGTAAGTACAGGTACGTATTGCATTTTATTTTTCTAAATGCCATGGGGGCCCTGAAATGCCCCCCCCTACATGGCACTGGGTGCAATGGCCATGCACAGGGGACCCTGGTCCCCTGTGCTGGCAATTGGGGTGGTGGTCATGACTCCTGTCTTTTCTAAGACAGGAGTCATGAGTTATGGATGGTGCTACGTCAGAAAATGACTCTAGGTAGGTCAGAGTCATTTTTTTTTTACTCTAACCTGCCTAACGTAATTTTTGGGTGCAAAACCCCCTTCTTCCATAGCGCCAGCCCCACCCGACTAACGTCATTTATTTTTACGCTAGCCCACCCTTTGCACCGGCTTGCACCATTCCATAAATATGGTGCCTGGCTGGTGCACAGAAATGGTGCAAGCCGGTGCTAAACGTTTTGGTGCAAAACTGTGTTAGTGCAGTTTTGCACCAAAAAGTATAAATCAGGGCCTTTGTTTATTATTCTTTTCTTTGAAAGGGGTGACATGCACTGAGGGGGAGTGCACAGCACTCCCCCTCACTGCGCATTTATGTTTGACCAACCGTTTCTGGCCAGCCAAAACACACATGCGCACAAGACTCTCTGCAGCCCAGTTGCTGGGCTGGAGAGATCCTGCACATGCTCCCTCTCTGCCTAGGAGAGTCCTGGCTTTCAGCACCATCAGGATTTGGCTGCAGGGCAGCCTGGGAGCCTGTGCCTGCATGCAGCGAGAATGCGGGAGAGAGGAGAGGCGGGCAGTGGAGGAGGTACTTTTTTTTTATTTAGTTTTAAATTTTTTAGGTCTTAATCCCCCCTCCCCTGCTGACACCCCCCCTCCCCTGTGCACGCCTCCCTGCCCCCCAGGAATCCCCGTGAGCCGCGACTGGTTGAGACCCATCACATTTTACAATAACAACATGATTCCTGTGGTCATGTTGTTGGGTGTTGGGATAGGTGTGCTATTCTAAATTGCTTGTCATTACCACGCCAGTGACCCTTGTGGCTGGAGATCTGGATCTATCCTGAGTTTGGTTGTCTTTCAGCATAGTAAGTCTCTTTGCCTATTTCGTTTCCTCAATGCCGTCAGTGAAAATGTGTGTCTTGCCCTGTGTTATTATTTTGAGCTTGGCTGGATATTGCATGGAGTATGTTTGATCCATAGGGTAGTTTTTGCTTTGGTGAATTTGTGTCAGGCTTATGTAACGTCAGAAAGTATGTTTATAACCGAGCAGTGGTATTGCAATGGGTCCTTTCTCTATCAAGATGCAGCAGCAGCACACTCTAACTGTCCCAATAAGTAATCAGTCCTTGATAGGTCTTGGGCATGAGGTCCTGACAAAGGCCTCTGCGCCAGCTTGCAGTGCGCTCTTTCCACCAGAAATTTATTTGTGAGGCAGTTGTGTCTGACAAGTTCAGAAAGCGTATTTTCGACATAGGCAACATATTGGTTTACTCTAGCAGCCCTGTGATACATACATTGTTGCAGTATAAGCGTACCTCTAAATCTTAATTCTTGGCTGAGATCACCACTTTTGTGTTTTTTCCATCCGTGTTAGTTTCTCATTTTCTTTACATATATCATCTTCCAAGTTAGAGGTCCTCCGCTCTCCGCCATTTGTGTGAACAATTTGTCAATCTTGAATTCAGTTAAATTGTCTAGTCTGTACCTGGCTATGTAAATTTTGTCACCATTTCTTTTAAGGCCTGATTTAAATTCCATCAATAAAGATCCCCTTTCGAAGTTGTTGTCTAGTTGATTCCTATCTGTGTCAGCAATAACGCATATTGCACTAGATAGTGCCTATTTTCTTACCTTTGTTTTCGGGTCGAATTATAGTTTGGCCTGTGTCTGATCCCCACAGCCCATTTTGAACTTTGCAGGTTTGCACTTCTCACATGAACAGGAAGTCCCATCCCAGCCTTGTAAGGGTGGGCCTGCCAGTATGTTAGTTAGTCATATGCAGATAATACTCAGACCGAGCAACACCAGTAAAGGGTTTCTGTGGTGATATTGCACAGTTTATCACTGGAAGTTTTCTGCTCAAGCCCCCCTGCAATTTTAAACTCAAACAGTTCATAACAGGCCACGAAGCAATCTTAAATCCTGCAGCAGATACTCAAGACGTGTTGACTGTGAGAACAATCTGTGCAGGTACCACTGCCATGTACTCCGGTCATCAAATACTTTTAAGGCAGGTAGTGATTCAGTGACGCTACAGGCCCTCAGTTTCCAAAGTGGCCACACCACTCACCACAGCTTGTACAACAACTCTAATAGGCCTGTTAAATATTGTTGCACAGTTCATTGCGGAAGGCCTCAGCCCCTTGCATCTGCAATGTCATGGACACTGCCCGCTCACAATAAGAGAAGCAACAATTGTACGTTCTGCAGCAGGTGCTCGAGTCACGTGCTCTCACGAGGTTCATAATACCACAAAATCTAGCCTGAGCCGCTGCTAAGCACTCCAGCTAGCAGTCAGTTTTTACCAAGGGCAGTGGTCCTGCCAAGGCTCCAGGTCCTGGTAACTCCTCACAAATCCCTGCAACTCCTAAGAAGGTGGCCCCCACTGTCCTGCCACCTCCTTATTTGATAGCCACCAAAGTTTTACAGCCTCCCCTAACCCCTTCAGTGGCAGCAGGTGCTGGATTACTAAAGATGGAGCATACGAATCTGTGAGCGCTCCGCAGACTTGCCTCAGGCTCATCTGCCACCCTTGTTAATACTGGCATCTGAGACTTCATCTTGCTTGTTAGGCCTCTGCCCTCCTATACCTTGTGGCTGCACTGAATCAGGCCTATTTCTTCTCCTGTGGCTCAGTCACAGATGCTGTTAGGCCTGTCAGCCTTAAGGTGGTCCATTCTCAAAATCCCCCCAAATAATTCCCAAGGAAACAACAGTTGACAGTCACAGTATTAGCTTAAAAAGAAGGGGTTCTTTGATAAGCAGATGGAGGTCTGTCTCCCAATGCACGGAATGCTACAAGTATGTACACTCCAAGGGTGACTCCAAATGTCCCAAGAGGGCTCAGCCCCCCACTTGGGTTGGCGAGTGTAGCACTTAGGGAGAAGGTGGTCCCAGTTAGCATTGGGGAGCAGACAGAAGTGACTCGAGCTTCTCTCAGTGATAAGGAGATGGTGCCAAAAGCCCACATGCCTGCCAGTACTTATAAGTACAAGTAGTGGGTCACTATCAATGGTTGAAGTGTCAGCTGGTGTCCTCAGAGCTGGTCTCCCCTTCCACATTCCACCAAGTTATAGTCGCAGACAACCCTGAGAGTCACCTACCAATGTCTCTGGTTCCCTTTGAGTGTTGGAGGGTGGAGGGTGTGTTGGTGGGTTCTCAAAAAGTAGCTGTGAGCCATGCCATGCCTGTAGATTGTTTGTTAGGCAATGACTTGGAGCACACTATCTGGAGGGAGGTAGATCCCAGGTCACACTTAGAGATGATTACCAGAATGAGATTTTGGGATTGCCACATGGTTCATGACTACCGAGGAAGGGAATCAAGGGTGCCTGGAACAATGGCCCAGGCAGCTGCCAAGAAGAGTCAGAACAATGGGTGTGGGAAACCATCCTCTGCAGTTCCCCCGGTCCAGGTTGACGTGCACCTAAGGAGCATGCTCCTAAGTGACCTGCCTGAGCTTGCTGGTAGACAAGTTGAGAGCGTACCCACAAGGGAGATATTCTGGCAAGCGCAGAAAGAGTGTCCCACTGTAGTGGGCTTGAGGCAGCAAACTGAGGCCCAGGCAGCAGGTGACACCTCTGCAGATCACTTGATCTATCCAAAGAATTACCTCCTATATAGTGAGCCTAAGGTTCCTGGACCTGGGGCAGCCCATGTGCTGGTGGTTCCCCAGTGTTAAAGGGCCATCCTACTGGGGCTGGCTCATGACATTCCCCTGTCACGACTGCTGGGGCAAGACAATACCTTTGCCATGCTCGTTGCCTACTTTTATTAGCCCCGGATAAAGACAGACTCACATGCATTCTATGGGTCCTTCCCCATCTGCCAGGCCAGTGGGAAGTCAGGGAAAAAGCTCATTGCTCCCCTGACCCCATCACCTGTTGTTGTCACTCCCTTCAAGAGGGTAGGCATCAACATTGCTTGACCCTTGAATCCCAAGACAGGTCTGGGTAACAGGGTCATCATGGTCTTGGTGGGCCATACCACTTTCTACCTAGAGACCATTCCTCTGAGGTCGATGACTGCACCTACGGTGACCATGGCTCTAATAAGGCTTTTTGCCCATGTGGGGTTCCCCAAAGAGGTAGGGTCTGACAGAGGCACTAAAGTCATGTTTGGATACATGAGGTCCATGTTGGATGTGGGTGGAGTAACTTATATGTTCTTGACACCCTATCACCCCCAAACCAACGGTCTTGTGGAGAGAGTCAAGGAGGCCCTGAAAGGCATAATAATGGACTTACCTGAGCCAGTGAGGCGTAAGTGGAACGTCCTCCTGCCATGCCTTCTCTTTGCCTACAGAGAGGTGCCACAGAAGGGGGTTGGGTTTACCCCTTTTAGAACTCCTCTGTGGCCACCCTATTGCCTTTTCAGAGAAAGGATAGGGGCAAGCTCCCAGGAAACCCCCTCAAGATGTGGTCAGCTACATGCTGGTCATCCACAACCAGGTGCATCGCTTATGGACAAAGGTTAAAAGTAATCTTGAGGCCAGTCGAGAGGCTATAAAGCTCAGGTATGACCAGAAAGTCACTCTGGTAGAGTTTCAACCTGGCCAGAAGGTGTGAGCTATAGAGCCTGTGGAGCCCAGGGCTCTGCAAGATTGCCAGACAGGTCCATATGAGGTGAAGCAGCGGAAGGGGGAGTCTATCTCCTTGGTGGATCTCACGTGAATCGCCTCACATGAGGGTGCTCCATGTGAATCGCCTCAAACCACACTTGAAGTGGTCCGAAGTAAGCATGCTCTTGGTGACAGATGAAGGAATGGAAGAGAAGAGCAAGCCCCTCCTTGCACTCCTGTCTGCCCCTTTGCATGATGGGTCTGTGGAGAGTGTCATCCTCTCTCCCACATTGAACCGAGAACAGCAGAGTGACTGTCGCCACCTACTGCCTCCCTCACTCCTGGACTCACACACTCCCTCACTCCTAGACTCACACACCTGTGCGTCCATGACATTGGTAATGGAGACAATCCGCCTGTGGAAAATAAGATTTACAGGTTGTCAGACAAGGTGAGGGCCAGAATCAAGGAGGAGGTCTCCAAGATGCTAGCGTTAAGGGGCCAATGAGCTCTCCAACAGTCCTTGGTCCAGCCCTGTGATGCTGGTACCTAAGGCTGCCCCACCGGGAACCACACCAGAACGTCTGTTTGGTGTGGACTCCCAGAGGCTGAATTCCATTAGTAAAACTGATGCACATCCCATCCCCAAGCTGATGAGCTAATAGACAGGTTGGGCGCTGCCAGCTTTCTCAGTACTTTTGATCTGACATCAGGGTACTTGCAGATTGCTCTGACTGAGGTTGCAAAAGAGAAGTCTGCATTCACAACCTCAGAGGGCCACTTCAAGTGTAGGGTGATGCACTCTCGTCTGGAGAATGCCCTTGCCACCTTTCAGAAGTTTGTCAACAGGGTCCTAGCTAGGAAGGAGGTATTCTGTGCTATCTATCTGGATGACACAGCTGGGAGGAATTCCTGTACCACCTCCAGGAGGTGGTTCAGGCTCTGCACCAGGTGGGCCTGACTATCAAGGCCAATAAATGTCAGAAAAGGCAGGATGCCATGGTGTATCTGGGCCACATCTTGGGCGGGGTCAAGATGAAACTCCTTCAGGCCAAGATTGAAACTCCTAGCCTGGCAACCCCCGAAAACGCAGACTAAGGTGAGAGCCTTCTATAATCTCACAGGATATTATAGAAGGTTCGTTAAGGGATATGACACCATTGTTGCTCCCCTTAACAGAGCTGAGTTCAAAGAAGCAGCCCAGATAGTAATCTGGACAGAGGCCGCCCAGAAAGCCTACGATACCCTCAAGGAGGCCATGTGTACAGTACCTGTACTCAAGGCTCCTGCCTTCTCTAAGTAGTTCATAGTGCAGACAGATGCTTCAGAGCTTGGCATAAGGGTGGTATTAGCACAGTTAAATGAGGAGGGCCCAGACCAACTGGTAGCCTTTAATAGCAGAAGGTTACTTACTTCCAAGGAAACAGATGTGTAGTGCGATTAAACGGGAGGCATTTGCTGCTGTTTGGGCACTGATGAAGCTGAGACATACCTGTCTGGGACTCCCTTTTGCATTTAGATAGGCCACATGCCCCTCGGATGGCTCATGCAAATGAGGGGCAAAAATCCCAAACTGTTGAGGTGGTCTATCTCCCTAAAGGGAATGAACTTCACAGTGGAACACCGTCATGAGTCAGACCACATAAACCCCAATGGTTTATCCAGATTCTTCTGCCTTACTGATAAGAACTCCCAAAGGGTTAGGTAGTTTTCCCCGCTTTTCAGCTGGAGGGGGACACATATTAGACCTCTCAGCCCTAGAGTGATCTTCCCCCCAACTTTTTGCCACTGCTTACCAATGTTAAAGTGCATGTGCTCACTCCTTAAAACATGGTAATATTGCCTTATGTCCAACTGGCATATTTCGTTTACTTGTATGTTCCTAGTAAAGTGACACTACCTGTACCCAGGGCTAGTAAATTGAATGCTACTAGTGGACATGCAGCACTAATTGTGCCACCCACCTAATTAACCCTTAAACATGTCTCGGGCATGTTATTGCAGCCTACATGTGCAGTTTAAACTGCCATGCCGACCTGGCAAAATAAACCTTTTGCTAGGCCAAACTTTATTACATGTACCTCACCCCTAGGGTAGGCCCTGGACAGCCCAGAGGGCAGGGTGTAGTGTATTTAAAAGGTATGACATATACATTTAAGTTTTACATATCCTGCTAGTGAAAAACTCTTAAATGTGTTTTCACTACTGTGAGGCCTACCTTCTGGATCTGTGGATACACTTCTAACACCCTCAAAATGGTCCCAGGATGCTTGTATCTGGCCCAGAGACGACCAGGCCTGGCAGTTTGGGCTGGACTGTTCCCATGGGGAACAGGGTCAAGACTGATTTGTATATGTCTGCAGCAGTCCTAATATTCCTCGTATATGAAATACGTGATGGGAAATTTTAACTCTGACAAAATCTGATGGTAAATTACAAGTCTTGCTTCAACAGTATTAATTGCTTTATCAATGGCCCCTATTCCACTGGTAAAAACTTAGTAATTGAGGTAGGTAGAAGTCTGTACTCGAAGCCTTGGCCCTTGCAAGGGGAAGTTCTATTTTTGCCATGATGCTAAAAGTGAAGTTAAATAAATTACTATTCGGAACTGAAGAAACAGGCCAATGAGAGTTGTCCCAGCCCAGCCTCCTCAGGGCTCTGATGGGTGCAGATGGGACCCTTCTTGTCCCGATCCTTGCCCAGGAATGAGCCTGGGTGTGTCCCGGCTGTGGGAGCTGTGGTGTCTTTTTGAGCGCCCACTCATTGCGTCCTATGTCTCCACCACCTCCTGGCGGTTGGCAACTATAGCAGGGAGCCTGGGACTTTTAGTCTGGTCCCAGGCAAGGAAATACTGCAGTCCATTGTAACCTGTGCTTCAGGAGATGCGTCAGTTCTGCTGGATCCACGGGCTGGCAGAGCACCTTAACACTAAGACATGGGTCCTGGGCTCACTATGTCACTGGATTCAAGCTAGCCTGGCTGATGAAGGATGATACCCTGAAACTGGTCCCAGGATGCTTGTTTCCGCTCCAGGGAAGACCTGGCCTGGGAGTTGGGACTGGACTGTTCCCATGGGGAACAGGGTCAAGACTGATTTGCATATAGCTGTGTCCAAGCTGGGGAGGCATGATGAGGAAAATAATTGATGGATTAAACCCAGATCTGAGACTGGGAGTGAATGTTCGATTGGTTCCACATTCCGTCCATCGTTTGTGTTTGTTTGCAAAAGCCCATAGGCGACTTAAAGCATCTCTTCTCGTAGGTGTACCTTTGAGGTTGAGGCACGGCAACAGGACTCCAGATTAGAAATTGCTATTAATGAAGATGCCTGGGAGGCTCATTTTTCAAAGCTCTATTCTGCCCCTGAATTGGTACCATTGAGGCTGGACCATGCCACTCTTGAGGATCTACCAGTAGACCATAATTGTCTAATTTCTTCAGAGGAGGTCAACAGGGCTCTTATTAACAGCAAGAGCTTGCAAGCATTGGGTCCAGACGGTATTCTTACTGATCTTTTTAAGGCTTATATACCATTCCGGGGCCCAATACCGACTAAAGTGCTAGCGGCTTGTTGTAGATTAGGTATTTTTACCTCATGGTTGGATTCTTTGATAGTCCCTATTTATAAAAAAGTGAGACCGTTCTAATCCATTTTGTTACCGCCTCACTTCCCTACTTGATTCTTCTGCGAAAGTCATAGGCAGAATACTGTTGAGAAGACTAGAAGATTGGGTGGAAAACAATGATATTCTGTCAGATCTGTAGTATGGTCTTCATAGAAGAATGGGGGTGATTCAGCAAGGTCTTAACTTTAAATCTGCTAATTCATAAATATACTCAAATTAAAGAGGGGCAATTGTTTTTAGCATTTGTTGGCCTATCGTGCTCATTTGATTGTGTGGTGCATGACAAATTGTGGAAAGTATTATTGGAGTTAGGGGTTGACCTACCAATAATTTATTTTCTTAGAGAGCTGTATGCCGAGAGCATGACTAGGCAACGCAATGGACTCAGGTCTGAATGCATTTGCAAAGTTGACATGGAAAGAGGTTAGGCAGGGTTGTGTTCTCATGCCGTTCCTCACTGTGTACAGCTTGGGTACAGTCTAGACTGAATGGTGCGCAGGTCTCCCTCAGATCGTACCTCACCCGATTCCAGCCCTGCTCTAGTCTTTGCTGAGGCTGCCTTGCTCATGTCTTGTATCCCCATGGGGTTGCAGCGGTTACTCACCTGCTTTGTTAGTTTTATGCAGGATTTGGGTTTAAACGTAAGAGTGGGTAAATCGTTTTTAATGAAATATGAGCCTGAAGTTATGAAGTGCTGTGATTTCAAAGTTGGTGATATTAAACTGTTTTACTCCTACCTTTTGTTACCTAGGGCTTTTATTCGAGGCACATAATTCATGGAAATAGGCCATTAATTTCAGGAAATGGCACTTTGTAAAAGCTACATCGGAGCTGCTTAACTTTGCAAATAAGCTTGACAAAAGACCCCTGAATGAAATGGTTACTATTTATAAGGCTAAGTGTATGTCTGTGGCATTGTATCGGGTGGGGAGCGTGGGAACGCAGTAACATCAAACCCCTCCAACTTACTGAGAACGCCTTCGTTAGGAGACTCCTGGCCGATCCTAAATGTATCATCTCCTGTTTGCCACAATGAACCCAGTGTTCGATTTTTAGCCGATGTGATTAGAGTCCAAACAATTTTTCCCTGGCATAACATGTGGACCCTAAATTGAAAGATTGTGGATGACTGTCTTCAGTCCTCGCTGTCTTTACAACTCCCATGATTGAAATGTATAAGACAGAACTGTTTGGAATTAGGACGACCATAATATTTTGGTTATTTTGACTCTTTACACCACATAAGCAGGAGGAAGTTAAAACATGTTCTATATCTCTGTTTGAACATTATGGGGGTCATTCTGACCCTGGCGGCCGGTGACCGCCAGGGTCACCGACCACGGGAGCACCGCCAACAGGCTGGCGGTGCTCCCTCGAGCATTCTGACCGCGGCGGTTCAGCCACGGTCAGAAACGGAAAGTCGGCGGTCTTCCGCCCACTTTCCGCTGCTCGGGAGAATCCTCCATGGCGGCGGAGCGCGCTCCGCCACCATGGGGATTCTGACACCCCCTACCGCCATCCTGTTCCTGGCAGGTCTCCCGCCAGGAACAGGATGGCGGTAGGGGGTGCCGCGGGGCCCCTGCAGTGCCCATGCCAATGGCATGGGCACTGCAGGGGCCCCCGTAAGAGGGCCCTGCAAAGTATTTCAGTGTCTGCAAAGCAGACACTGAAATACGCGACGGGTGCAACTGCACCCGTCGCACCCCTGCAACTCCGCCGGCTCCATTCGGAGCCGGCATCCTCGTTGCAGGGGCATTTCCGCTGGCCCGGCGGGCGCTCTTTTGGAGAGCGCCCGCCGGCCCAGCGGAAATGTAAGAATGGCCGCCGCGGTCTTTTGACCGCGGTCATTTGTCGGCGGGACTGTGGCGGGCAGCCTCGGCTGCCCGCCACAGTCATAATCACCCCCTATATCTTATTGTATGACTTTTAATTTCTGTGCAATATTGTTCTGCTTCGTTGTTACTTTAATTTATTGTATGTTTTTATGGTTTTTGATTTACAATAATCGTATAAAGTATTGAAAAGTAAAGTAACATTGCTTGTTGTGCCTGCAGTGCCATGTGAGGAGAGTGTTAGGCCATGGTACCTAACATTTCTCCTTCTTTGGACTTTGGCCTGCAATCACTTCTTACTGCATTTCAGATGTTGGGGGATGGCTGTCGTTTTTGATTTTTCTTATTTATATTGCTGTTATCCAACTGTAAACAATCAAAGATGTCTTAAAAAAAAAAGAAAAGTAAAGTAGAGATAGAGATGTAACAATGGGCATAGACTGCTTGCCACTGTAGAACACTAATTATACAGTGCATTTGAGACATCTGTGTCCTACGCCTGTGGTTTTCTGTGTCCAGTGATTTTTGATGAGTTTTTGTTTAACCAGGTGTGCCCGCCTGAGTCCAATGTCCTTCTGGTACTTTCTAGTTGAGTTATATATTCAATTTTCTGGGATGTACATCGTAAGTTGATATTTTTGTGATGCATGTACGTTTTGTTATCGTGTGGTTGGTTAGGGTGCGACAGAGTTTTATTGCAGCTGCAACATTTGTTTTTCGATTGTAAAGGAGAAGGAGTATTCTAATGTGCAGTTAGTCCTCTCTAGGTCTGGATTTCTCCTATCCATTGCCCTAGTGCCTATGATATTGGAAGTTTAATGTCTGACTGCTCAGTGGAAGTCAGTTGATAAGCCCCAGTGTAGATGTGGTTCACAGTATATAAACATTAGTGTCTGGTGGAGTTTTATCTTGCTATGTCTGTTTACCTAAGTCCATGAAAAATAAATTGAGCTTCCAGAGCCCACCTGTCTTCAGTCATCCACACTACCTGCAACCATGCTTCTTCACACACCTTTGAAGAAGAAGCCTATCCACCATCCCTTAAGTTAGAGCAAATCATACAACTATTAAAGAAGCACCCCTCGGGGGCATGGTCATGACCCCCACAAAGATGGCCGTCGTCTTGTGAGGCTTCGGCAGCCTGAATAATGCTTCAATCACTGCCATCAATGCTGTAATGACGGACATAGATGGCACATTACTACTGCGGAGGCTGGGGGTGTTCCGGGGAACTGTTTAGGGCCTCTGGTCCCCCTGATTACTGCTACCAAGAGCAAAGGGGCTTTAAAGCCTGGCCTGCCTCGGAGGCTCCAAGGCAACAGGGTCCGCGGGTGAGCATGAGGCCAGGATCGCCTGATCCTGCCAGAGCTGTACGCCACATACATCCCCACACCCGGCCTCCATACGTGCACCGAGAAGGCTGACACTTGCTGCCTGGCATGGTGCTGGGGTCTATCCTGCAGACCACCCATTCGGAGCAGCGAGGAGTCATGCGCCACCTGCCTCCACTGGCCTGCGGAGCTAGGCAGGGAGCTGGGCCCGGATGCGGCTGTTGTAGCCTGTAGAGCCTGGGCGCGGCTGCAACAGCCCTTGTTGAATGGGTGCACAACTGACGGCTGGACTTGGAGCTCCAGACGCTGTGGATGCCAGCTGCCTGCCTGTGGCCCGAGACTTCATCGCATCTGCAACAGGGAGCCATTGTAGGCGATATCCGTGGCATGTGGTGTGTGGTGCCCTCCGCTGGCTGGAATCCAAACTTGTAACCACTAGAATGTCTGCTGCAGCTGGAAGTGCAGGTCCCCCATGGTGCGCTACTGGGCATCCATCACACATACAAGACTGGGCATGCTTGCTCTTTTGGCTCTCCTGGAGTGCTTACTATACCTAGGATAAGCTGCTTGATCTCCCTCCATGCCTGATGTGAACACTCTGATGCATGCAGTATTCCACTCCATTCGTAGACACCATTGGATTTGCTGCTTCGATGTACAACACCCCCTGCTATTACTAATGGCTGGCAAACATCTTCTCAACCTTAGATTTGTAACTGCCGCCCACCAGCCGCAACAACACACATCGTGCTCCTGCTGTGCCCCTCCCCGCCCGGACAATGCATCAACACCGGGACCTCAACCGAGACTTGACCACCTGCCCTCGTTCACTTTGGGGTTCTGGTCAGGTCATCCCTTTGCCAGGCCACGATATTTGGGAGCACTTTTCATTCTTAAAGAGCGTCCCTTGCTGCTGAATCTCCTAACGGACGCGCAGAACTACCATAATGGGCAAGACTGACCCCAGGCAACACAGACTTACTTTTGATAAAACATGGCCTACTGGGACTCATGACACCTCCTCAGACATGGAAGAACCTGCTAATCAAGACCACACTGCGGCCTCGTCCCAGGACATGGGCCCAATTATGGTAGAGCTCAAGGCAGGATTCCACACAATGGAGGAGCGACTCAACACCATAGCAGGCCGCATTGATAAGCTAGGAGAGTGTTTGGATCACCAGAGGGTAAGGCTTGACGTCGCTGAGGAAAGAATCTCTGGCCTGGAGGACGGAGCTGTAACTATACAAAAACGTGTGGAGATGATGGAGCACACCCTTAAACAAGCTGCAATGACGTTTGAAGACCTAGAGGCCCGCTCCCGCAGGAACAATATACGTATAGCCATTGTCCCCAAAACTATCAACATGGGCAGACCAGATACCTTTGTGGAGCACCTTCACCTCGATCTTTTTGACTGCTCCTGTTTCTCCACTATATTCGCCGTAGAGCGAGCTTACCGTTCTCTGGGTGCAAGACCCCCGAGGTCACCCACCCTACTTTCTCATAGCCTGCCTCCTCAACTACAAGGACAGAGACACAGTATTATGCCCTGCCCGAGGGCACTCTTTGAGATCAGGGTGCTTCCATTTCGATATACCCTGATTTCACTCCAATTGTGTAGGATGCTCGTTGAAAACTCACAGACGCCAAGAATTCCCTTAAGAAGATGGGAGTACACTATGCTATGCTCTATCCTGCTCGTCTCCGAGTGGAACATAATGGGCAATTTCATATTTTGACTCCTCCACTGACGTAGTCGCCTTCTGCAAAACACTACCATCTAAATATGTCTCCCCCCATCCAGATACACTTGAACATCCCAACTCTGATGCTATGCGCAGTTCTCCATCACCGGGCCCGGCCTGACTGTTGTACTCTGCCTATGGGCATGTGGAAGGCCCTGACCAGGCAATGACTCTTTGGCTACTATCGATGAATTGACTACATCTCCAAATTAGCTCATGTACCAAGCTATACGATGCAAACTGCATCTGATTTAAAACCACCCTGCATGTTCCTCCTTATTCATATGGTAGCCGCCCGGCGAGTTGTCCGCACACCTTAGTTTTTATTATGGGATTGATGTTCCATGACTAGGTTATATGACCTCACCTTTCTATACGGGTAATTGCTAATCCAAGGAAGGGCAAGCAAGTGTTGTCCTATCTGAATAGACAGAACTTGGGAGTGGCCTTCCTCCAGGAAATGCACCCACCCCCCAACAACGACCTCCCCTTTGCTAGCACTTGGGGATCACTTTGTTACTTTTCTGGTTACAGTTCCTGTTCCTGTGGCACATGTATCCTAATACATAAACGTGTTACCTTTACACTCCAGTCATGCCACTCTGACCCAGTGGGCTGGTATGGCCTTGTGCAGGGCGTGTTAACGGACAAATACATGCTGATACTAAACATTTACGCCCCAAATGTGGACGACCCTGCCTTCTTCCAGGAGATAACTACTCTTATGGGAAGACTGGAAGCTGACCATTTGATATTGGGGGGTGACTTTAACATGCCCCCATTGCTCTCAGTCGGATTCTACAAGCTCCCAACCCAGTGATAAATCAAGAGCCTGAATCATTCTACAGAACATTATTGACACCTATACATTGCATGATATCTTGCTCTCTAGACATCCTGACACCCCGGGCTTCACATTCTGCTCTGCCCCACATGCACTCTGGACCAGGCTTGACTGCTGGTTCCTCACGATCAATACATATTTTTCGGTCTCACATGTAGCTGTCCTCCTTCGGATGCTGTCGGACCCAGCCCTGCCCTTCTTCAACTACAGATCCCTTCTGGCTGTGGCTCTGAACGCACCTGGAGGTTCCATGCGAATGTGAAGCCCTGTGAGACCCAGTGTTCTGAGGAGAGGTCCTCCACCCGGTGAATGAATATTTCACATTGAACTCTGAATCAGTTGCCACACAGGGGACGTTGTGGGAAGCATTTAAAGTCTTTACGCGTGGAGTGTGTATCTCCAAGCATGTTGGTAATCTACAGGACACCAGAGCCCAAATACAATGTATAAAAAAAAACCTAAGCAACATTGACAACATAGCACTCGCAGACGGGGATCCCCTGTTGCACTGCTGCTCCACATTATTAATGGAATTCCACAGCCTCGCAGATAGAGAACTGGTGTACCCAGGTAAACATGCTCAGGCTCATCGATAGGGGGAAGGGGAATGCCCTGGATGCACCCTGGAAAGACCACTACGTCCCAATCGACTTAAGAGCTACATCACAGAACTTAAAACGACGGAAGGGGAACATATTGTGGGTAGCACTAATATCATGATGGAATTCCTGCTCAATTACAAACACTTCTATGTCTCTTGCATGTCTGACGATCCCTCCAGGATAGACACATATCTCAGTGAAGTGGTGCTGGTCTGACTCACAGGGGAACAGCAGGAGTTCCTCACTGAGACAATCACACTTCAAGAGCTCACATATTCCATTGATGCCATTGATTTTTCAAAGCACCAGGACTGGATGGCCTAACAGGAGCTTTTTATAAATCTTTCAAGCCTCAACTAGCTCCACACCTGTTAGCACTATAGACTGATTCCCTACATACTGGCACGCTTCCCCCGAAACTCCGCGAGGCAATTCTTACCCTATTGCTCAAGCCAGGTAGAAATCCTGTTCATTGTGCCTCCTACCGCCCCCTTTCTCTTTTGAATCTTTGCAATAAAATGTTGGCTAAAGTCTTTGCCACCAGGCTGTCCCTCCTGATGGAGCAGATTATTGCGCCCGCCCAATCTGGCTTTGTCCCCCATCGTTTGACCTCCCTAAACCTTTGCACTATTTTTGCAGTTCTCCATCGGATGTCTCCTACCGTACCTGCAGCCGTAGCCCTACTGGATGCCGAAAAAGCTTTTCCTTGGAGTAGCCCTTTTTGAGAACCATCATGAGCCAAGTAGGTATTCCATCCCCATTCATATCACTAGTTATGTTATTGTATGCTAACTCTGTGGCTTGTATACATGTCAATTGGTTCCTCACAGAAAGCTTCCAGATCAGGCGAGGAACCAGAAAGGGATGTCCCCCTTTCCCCTCTTCGTTATTGCTATTGACCCTCTGGTCTGCTACCTGCAAGACTTCCATTCTCATACGGGTCTCCAGCTTACCCATGGCCCGCTCCTGCTCTCCCTACATGCAAACGACATCCTGCTTTTCCTTCGCCATCCCTCAACCAACCTCACTCCAATTTTTCAAGAAATTGCTCACTATGGTACGCTTTCGGGATTGCAGATCAATTGGTCTACATTTGAACTCTCCCCTTGACAGACTCCACACAAACAGTACCAGCAGAATTCCCCCTCTGATGGGTACAGCACGATACCAAGTATTTAGGTATCCATCTTCATAGGGACAAAGACCAAATACTCCAGCTTAACCATGGCCCAGCAATGGCTAACATAGAGGCTAAGGTGTCCGGGTGGCTAAAAATTCCCATCTGTGGTGGGACAAATGGCCATTAATAAAATGGTGGTGCTCCCCTGCTTTCTTTACCTTTTAAAAAATATCCCCATCACTATGCAACTCGCCTTTTTTCGTACATTGCGTAGTGACCTGCGCTTAATATGGGTGGAGGGTCACCCGCAGGTTCTTTGGGATACCCTGACACTTCCATTTGTTGCTCAATGTCAGTACACACATAGATGGTACCATACGGATGCCCATGTCCCATATCTTAAATCCAAGTGAGATCAATTGGAGGGGCTCCTGAACTCCAAACTCTTGCCAAAGAGTACACCACTGGACCCCCAAGACATCCAAAATGTTTCCACAATGTTTTGGGCTTGGCATCAGCTGCGACGGACACTGAGTGGTGGGCCCCTCTATTCTCCCACTGTCCCCCTATATAATAACCCATGACTCCCACTCATATGAGAAGCGCTGGTAAGGCGCACACTCCACCAGCATAATCTATCCACAATTGGGGATCTCCTCTCCAACGGCCATGTTATTCAACCCCCGCGGAACATAACGTTTCCTACATGGATCTCTTCGTGTTTAGGAGAATACACAACAACCTCCATTCCCTCTTCACCACATATCCACTAGCCCCCAAGGATTTCTCTCTATTAACACATGTGATCACGGATATGGAGGGTAATCGGTTAGTCTGCGGAATATACCAACTATGCCTTCCTATAAAACTCGACACTACAACCAGAGTGCGAGAGGCATGGGCAGAGGATCTGCTGTACCCAAAAACGGTGCATTTTGATCAATTACCGACAAAAATTGCTGCATTTTAAATGGTTTCATTGCTGTTACCTATCTCCAGAGGCCATTGCACTTCTGGGGTACACTAGAGATTTCCCATGGCCCTCGTGCTGTCTTGTGTCAATGGCCTTTCTACTTGCTAAACGAGAGGTTTCCGTACATTGGAGAGCTCCATCCCCTACCGACTGGCTTAAAGGTATGACATGCGGTGATAGCGTCAGCGAGGACTACACATTCCCCCAGCTCCCCCACGTCCAGACCTATAGACATATGGAAGCCTTTTTGTGACTATTTCAACACTCTTGATGCTTCCTCTTTGGACTTGACGCACCTACCATACATCGCTCTACACTAACTGGTCCCCTCTGACATGTTATATCTTTACAACACGGATATGTATGAATCTTGTCTTTATACATTGCTAATTGTAATAATGCTGCATGGCTTTGACAACGTCTGTGATGTGACTCGTGTTAATTGATGATTGTTGCCTGTCTCTTTTATTCAAAAATGTAATAAAAATAAATTAACAAAAAAAAAGAAGCACCCCTCAACCAACCAGCACACCTTCCACAATTTGTCTTGATTCCTCCTGATGCAAAAACAATGAAGATCCCCGCCAATCTATGAACATATTTATAACTGCAATGTCCTGGACTCATTTCAGTCTGGAATCTACCCAAGAAGCAGCATGGAAACTCTTCTGATGCTGCATGATGTTCTGTGTGTTTTAGATGATGTCAACACTTGCCTTCTAAGTTAACTCAATCTAATGGATGCTTTCAGTTGGCCACAGAGAACTCAAAATAGTTCTCATTCATCTCCATGAAACCTCTATTTGCAGTTTCATCTTCTCATTAAAATAAAACCTACATTCCCTCTTCATCCACTTTCCTCTTCACAGTCCTTACTAATTGAATCAATCCACTCCCCAGGACAGACAGTCATGATTGACCCCTGAGTCAATAAAATTCATAGAGGAGTCAAGAACAGATTTTTTAAACTCGTCTACCACTTTCTCGTTGAAGATTCTCCTCCAAAGCCATATTTTTATATAGGACAGACTGAGACAGGTGATGATCCTGTGCTTGGCGGAATTTCAGGTTAGTTGAATCAAGAGTTTGTGGTCCTATCACGTTAAGTAATGCTATCTGAGTGTAACAGTATGGGGCCCCTCTTTTGCTTTGTTGAGCCAGCATAAGGATTGGGCAAGAACCTGTCATAATTTCATTATTCTACCTAGCCCTGCTGGTATTGTTGCCTGGTAACACTTCAACCCCCCCACTTCCCCACACACACATACACACACAAAACCGCTGGTCATGGGAAATGGCACAGCGTTTTAAGCATCACAAGTGCTCAGCAAAGCAGGAGGATGAAAGTCTGGGGTGAAAAGCGCATAAGGCATGTTGTGTCAGAGAGAGAATGGAAGGTGCTGAATGATAGTGTTGTTTCAGCAGCTGTTCAGGATCACACCCAACAACAACCAAGGCTGATCAAGAAATTCATAAAGAGCAGTTGGCTATGGAAAATACATTCAGGAACTGCAGATGGAGGCGGTGCTGCAGCATCTGAGGGAGAACCTGGATCTCCTGGTTCCTGCCCTTTCTGGGAGGAGGACTTGTTTGGCCGTACCCAGTTCTCTCATTGCGGCATTCTTCCCATGCATGAAGCTGTGTGCAAACGGATGCCTGAAGAATGAATTGATGCAGACAGATTGGCATTTACACATATTGTTACAAAACATCATAATTTGGAGGGTTTTCAGACTGACTTCCATCTGAGCAGAGACTTTAGTGGGCTACAAAATGCCTAAATCATAAGTAGCCCTTGAAGATGCTTACCCTTTGTGAGACCCCCGTTCAGCGGGCCAATGGGCAAACAGGAGCTACTGGGCCTAGCCATGGGGTTGAGGACTTTCACGCTTGATGTCCTGGCCCCAACCTACTACGGATCATGAGCAACTGGGCCAAGTATCCTGTCTGCTCTTAACTCTCACTGGTAGCCTGGATCTAGCAGTCCAAGTCTTCTAGGGGGGAGGGGTGATACAGGGGGTGAAAACAGGCTCACAACTCAAAATACGTTCTGCAGCCATAAATAATTGTTCAGTCGAACACTTGTATTGTGAAAAAAAGAGAATTAATGTGTGAACACAGTGTAAAATACAACATTCACAAATAATACACACTGTCCCCCAAGGTCAGGGCTCTAGTGTTTTATAGGAGGGATATAGGAGTGGTTATTCCCCATTCACTATAGGCAACATTCAGGTTAAGAAAGACCCACCAGCAGTCTCAGTTTCAGGAGTTCCTCTCCAACTTTTTATTAACGTCAATTACATATAAAACATCATATAACAGTGAGTCAAGCACATATTCTACTGATTCACCTGTCTCCTCTCATGGCAGTTTTACTTGTGCTCACCCTTCTCTGTTTTCAGCTAATGACTACAAAATTGAGTGGATGGGTTTTCAGAGGAAGGGGTGTTATCAACAGGGGGGCTTGAAAATTCAACAATTTCGATGGCTAGGAATTTTCCAGTTTTGTATAAAGCACTGGGAGCATTTCAGCAAATAGTATGTGATACGTGGGCTCTAATCCCAGACATTTGATCCAGGCAGTTTGAATAGTTTGTGGGATGGCCTTCTTTAGGTTTATCCCCTTTTCTTCATGAAGCCAATGGGTGACCTCCACACAGGAGTTTATGGGACAGACCGAGGTGATGACCCTGTGCTTGGCAGAAGGTCAGGTTAGTTGAACTGATAGTCCGTGTTCATGTCTTTTTAAGTAATGTTACCTGAGGCTAATAGTATGGGGACCATGGTGTTGCAGTGCTGAGCAGGCTTAAGGGTTGGATAAGAACCAGCCATGCACCACTATGGAAGTAGGCCTGCTTCAGTAGGCACCGGCATACAATCCACACTACACCACTGATAAGCTGTCAGTATGGTGTCATGTGATACCCACGCAGTTGTGTTATTCTACCTGGCCTTGCTACTGTTGCTGCCTGGCAACCCATCATCCGCCCTCTCCCTAAACCCAGGTCATGGGAAATGGCCCAGGGGTTAAAGTCTCACAAGTGCTCAGCATAGCAACACTGGGTTTCTACCTCACAGGAGGATGAAAGTCTGGGGTGAAGAGCTCATAAAACACGTTCTGTCAGAGAGAGATTTGAAGGTGCTGAATGATAGTGTTATTTCAGCAACTGTTCAGGATCACACCCAACAACAGCCCAAGGCTGAACAAGAAATTCATAAAGAACTCTTGGCTATGGAAAATACAATCAGGAACTGCAGATGGAGGAGGTGCTGCAGCATCTGAGGGAGAACCTGGATATCCTGGGTCCTGCCCTTTCTGGGAGGAGGACTTGTTTGGCCATACCCAGTTCTTTGATCGTGGCATTCTTCCCATGCATGCAGCTGTGTGCAAACGGATGCTTGAAGAATGAGTTGATGCAGACAGACTGGCATTTCCACTTATTGTTACAAAATATCACTGGTTGGAGGGTTTTGAGGCTGACTTTCCTCCGTTGTCTAAAGAAGAGACTTTAGTGGCCTACAAAATGCCTAAATCATAAGGAGCCATTAATGTTGCCTGCCCTATTTCAGAACCCCATTCAGAGGGCCAATGGGCAAACAGGAGACACTGGGCCTAGCCATGGGGTTAACATCATGAGCAACTGGGCCATGAATCCTTTCAGCACTTAACTCTCACTGGTAGCCTGGGTCAACAGGTTCACAACTCAAAACACGTTCAGCAGCAATAAAGGATTGTTCAGTCAAATACTTGCTTTTATAAATAAGGAGAATTTATTAGTAAAATATGACATTTACAAACAATACACACAGTCCCCTAGGGTCAAGGCTCTAGTGTTTTATAGGAGGATTATAGGAGTGGTCATTCCCCATTCACTATAGGCAACATTCAGGTTAAGAAAGACCCACTAGCAGTCTGAATTTCAGGATATCCTCTTCAACTTTTTATTAAAGGCAATTACAGGTAAAACATCATATAACAGTGAGCCAAGCACAGATTCTACTAGTTAACCTGTCTCCTCTCATGCCAATTCTATTTGCGTTCACCCTTCTTTGTCTTCATCTAATGACTATGAAATTGAGTGGATGGGTTTTCAGAGAAAGGGGTGTTCTCAACGGGGGCCTTGGATATTCAACAATCTTGATGGCTAGCAATTTTCCAGTTTTGTAAAATGGAGCAAATGGTATTTGATACACGGGCTGTAATCCCAGACATTAAATCCAGGCAGTTTGAATAGTTTGTGGGATGGGCTTCTGTAGGTGTATTCCCTTTTATTCATGAATCCAATGGGTAACCTCCACACCTTCATAGAAATGTAGATGAACTTTTCCCAGTTGGAGCCATTAGCCAGTCACTTCACAAAAAGATTTGAAAACCGTAGACCTTTGTTTCAATCCTCAGATCAACCTCCGGTGTTGTCTGCTCTTCAGAAGACATATTTCGAGCCTTTGGAGACTGCAGCAGTCTCCTTTCTCAGATATAATGTCCTTTTCTTAATGACCATTATATCAGCTGCTTCAGTTAGCGAGTTGGGAGTCTGTTTCTTCCAGGCCATTTTGTTTTGTTTTTCCGGATCCCATAGCTCTACAGCCAGATCTGTCTTTTTGATCTAAAGTTGCTTTTCATTTTTGTTTAGAGGGGGAGATTGTTTTGATTATGTTTCTCCAGTGACCAGTGTTGCTTAAGCAGGTGGCTCTCCCTATCTTGGACATGCATTGGGTGCTTTTCTTTATTATTGGATCACTGACAGAATATCGGACCCAAAAAATATTGTGTGGACAGAATATTGTGTGAAAACGCTTGAGTATCAAATATCGAGAAGGTACATAGAAATAGGAAGTAGGGATTACCTATTCTTAATTCTACATCTACGTACCTTGAAGATATATATATATATATTGTCATGATACATATATGTAGAGTTATTTATAGTAAAACTTTGCTCACCTATAGCAACTTATCTTGAGTATATTTTTGTCCTCGATATTCTTGACACTATATTTTTGGTTCTGATATTCTGTCTAAACCCCCTTTTTATCTGGGTCACATAGCTTCTTTTTAAGTGTCCAAATGACCTTTTGTCTTTGGGACCCTTTACCATGGGGCAAAAAGTCTTCTTTGATTAGCTGGCTCCATGCAACCGTATTGGCTGTTTACTTGGTGGCCCAGTTGCTGCCACTCATGAGTGCCCGCTGTGGCTCTTGCAGGGGCATGGCAGCATCCTGGGCAAAGGCTGAGGTGGGGGATTTTTCTTTGAATTACATTTGTGGACCTCATACCCGGGCTTCCCCATACTTTTGTTCATCACTATTGCTTGCAAGTGGGGTGCAGTTTCTATGCAGCTTTTGAGTGTGGTGTCAGCAGATTAAATGTGATGTGTTGATTTTGTGCTAAATATTTTCTGTTTGCCATTACTTTTGTCATCGACTGTTTTCTCAGTATTTGTGAATTTCTTGTTACATCCTTAATTAGTAAAGACTGTGACAAGGTTGCAAATGAGGAAGGAGTGAGTCAGTGAGTCATAGCCTTCATCATGACAGCCCTACTTTCACTGACCTTCCCATGGTGGCATTGCTGGTTACTGACATACAGGAAGTGTGTGGGGCTGGAGAGTCTCTTATGACCACACACAACAAAAGGAGGAAAGCTGTGCTTCTTGATCCCTGAAAGAATTGTATTTAAGGAAGTGGGCAGTCATGGCTGCCTGTCTTGGTGAGTGGGTTCAGTCAATTAGCAAGGGCTGTAATGAGGTAACGTAGGACTCAAAGTAATAAAGCTTACCAGTAAGTAATTGGGAAAATACTCTCACCCCAGAATGGCAATGGCAGTAATGTGCTATTTGCTGGAATATCTCACCTCACTGTCACCCATGAAGTGTGTACTTCAGGCAGCCATTTGGCTGGCTGAAGAAGCAAACAACTCTGATAATATTGAACCCCTTTGGAACAAAACTTCACTGGTTACTACTTGAAGCCTGAATCAGCTTCAAAAACTCCTGCATTAACTACAAGACTATCCATCTATGGATTCCTCCTCAGAGAACGAACACCAGACACCACCAGACATTTCTACTACTTATTGAAATGTTAAGCCCCAAAAACACAAATGCCTTGTTTGTGCTGGCATCGAGAACCTTTAATCAACTTCCTGAAAACATTTGACTAGCACCCAAGCTTGTGTCCTCCTGAAAGGCACTGAAGAAACACTTCTTCAAGCTCTCCTTCAGCATTCAACCATATTTTCTTCCTTCCTTCCCATCTTAAGACTCGGAATTGGCGTTATCTATTGGTTTTACTGTAATATCATGTTACATGTGAAGCACTCCACTGCCCATATGGATAGGTCCAGCCTATGGAAAAATAATTAAAATACGGGATAAAGTACCCTCTGCCAAACATTAAAAGGATAGTGAACACCACTGAGGAATCCCTTTATGAGGTCATGGTACTCCAGAGTGACTTACAATAACCCTTTACCATATGTCAAAGGGTATATTAGTTATTGG
Source organism: Pleurodeles waltl (assembly GCF_031143425.1). NCBI lineage: Eukaryota > Metazoa > Chordata > Amphibia > Caudata > Salamandridae > Pleurodeles > Pleurodeles waltl. Next base: position 902,489,993 of record NC_090450.1, read on the forward strand.
TCATTCCTTTACAGTTCACCTGAAAAATGTAGGCCCATATTTAGAAAATGTTTGCGTTGGCCTTGCACCATGCAAGACGGCGCAATAACCAGGCAAAGCTTTCAGTAATATTTTACAAAACGACCTCGCAAGGCCTGATTTCCATAGCATTATAAAGAAATGTAACGCAAGGCAGCTGCTTGCGCTGCGTTACCCTACATTTCAACTGAGGAAGCGTTCCATGGGTGGAGCATGGCATTCCCATGGGCATTCCCATGCATCCACCCATGGATCTTGGAGCATTGCCAGAGTTACAAAGATTTGTAAACCTGGGAATCTGTCAAAATGCTACGCCTTTCCAAGTGAGGCATAACAAGGAAAATATATTTATTTTTCCTCATTATTTCTTGTTACACGTGTACTGTATTGTACAGCACACATAGAGAGAGGAAAACACTCCAAAGGTTTTTTTTTTTGTACAATACAATGTCCCTTTCTGGACAAAAGCAATCGTGCCTGAAGAGCTGGCACCATTCCCCTATGCTGCAAGGGTGCCTGTGTTGGAGCTAGGTTGCACACAGTGCGCCAGCGCAAGGAGAGAGCAGAAATGCTCCATCTTTTTGTAAATATGTAGCATTTCTGGGCTCTCCCTTCCACACAACGCAGCACAGCAACTTTGCTTGCTGCCCTGTGTTGCGTGAAAATTTTGTAAATGTGCCTCCAGATCCTTAGTCTCTTTCTCTTTCTTGAAAATCAGTGCGGTTGTAAATATGTAGAATAATTGTAGTGAGAATTTAAACACACCAACATGCAACAATATAAACATATGCACAATTTCATTTACGTCATGGTCAAAAACAGCTATACGTCATAACGCTGGATAAAATGCAGAGGGATTGCGGAATTCAAGTAATGAGCTTTACCTGTGCAAAAAATAAACATGCTGCAATAAATGGACCCTTCCTTCTAAGGACTATTAGTTTTAAGAAAACAGATCAGAAGAGCTAGCTTTTCATTGTTCAAACAGCAGTTTTAATTTTGCTCTTTGATTTGGCCGTCACACTTTCTGCTGGCAGATGGCATTGTGTCGTCAGAACTCAACTGTAATATATGGTGGCATTGTGGCGTCACAACTCAACTGTAATACATGATTACCGTTAAGCTACTGCACGATATTCTTTTCACAGATCACTAGTGATCTAATTATCAATTTAGATACTGGTTTTATACCGGGATGGCAGGTTTCCATGCACTATAACAAGGTCAAAGCACAAGACAACTAAGGCAAAAAAGTATTGTTACAATGATTCTTTCGCACGTAAACAGATTAAAACTACGTCTTGATACAATTTACCAAAGTGGGAGAATCTAGGGAATCTAGATAACACTGCATATGTCATACTTTTGACGCTGCCGGTGATTTGATGCCTGAGGGGAAGGAGATGCAAATAAATTGATATTAGGCTGACACAATAGCTTCAGCAGTGATTGGTAAAACTCTAAAGTTGTGTCATTGCAGTGACATTATTAATGTTGTCACCAACTGCAATGACAATTCCTCAAAGAAGGGATGAATGTGTTAATCCAAAAGTGGCTCTTTAAGGATTTTAAATTCAGATATCAGTGTCCAGGGAAATATTCTGCTTCGTACAAAAAAAACCTGATTTTGTTACAAACTTAAATCACCCCTCTCTTCTACCAGGGTTAAAAAACCACCGCCATGGCTGCCTTTGAAACGGGGTTGCAATGCACTGGCTTGATTCATCAACCTCAGGAGCAGCAAGAGTGTCATTCGTTTACTGCCATTGAACAGTGACTATCCAAGATCAAGAGGTGCTGGTCATCATGGAAAATGCATAAAAGTTTCCCTTTTAACCTCTAACACCTGGTACACAATTTCAGAACTTCGAAAAGAAATTCTGAAACGTATCTTCTTGATCAGTCAAACTGGTTCTAGAAAATTATAATTTTACTTTAAATCATCTTATTTTCAGATCATTTGTGACATGTAAATTAGCATTATAAATTACATTCATATGACTATTCAGGCATGTGTTAATGTTGCTAGTGATATGACATAGTTGCCTCTTGGAATTCAGAATGTTCATTGTCACCTGAACCATAATTAGAAACACAGCAGCAAGCATACCACTGTACCAGCTGAGAGGTACGGTTGCAATAGATATTTCACCGTTGAGGAAAGACTACCCAACTGATTCTGTTACACTGATAGTTTAGTGCCTAGAAATAGACAATTCTTTTAAGTCTGCCAGATGTTGGGGTGTAAATGCATATTGACACCAAATATGAGTGAGGTACTGACTGACCCTCAGGAAAGAAGGCTTATTTGGACTGGAGTGGCACCGAATGGCAGTCGGTCAGTAAAGTCCAATCCTGATATACTGCCTACTTTAATTTGGGACCTGAGGAGGTCTGGTATCATAATCTCACCCTGTTTTTTAATGCTTGAACCAATTGTAGGAAAGTACCATCTTGCCTGGCATGTTACCCCCATTTATACTGTATGCATGTTTGTTTTTGCCTATGTGTCACTGGGTTCCTGCTAGTCAGGACCCCAGTGCTCGTAATGTATGCACTGTATGTGTTCCCTGTGTGGTGCCTAACTGTATCACTGAGGCTCTGCTAACCATAACCTCAGTGTTTATGCTCTCTCTGCTTTTAAAATTGTCACTGCAGGCTAGTGACTAATTTTACCAATTCTCATTGGCACACTGGAACACCCTTATAATTCCCTTGTATATGGTACCTAGGTACCCAGGGTATTGGGGTTCCAGGAGATCCCTATGGGCTGCAGCATTTCTTTTGCCACCCATAGGGAGCTCAGACAATTCTTACACAGGCCTGCCACTGCAGCCTGAGTGAAATAACGTCCACGTTATTTCACAGCCATTTACCACTGCACTTAAGTAACTTATAAGTCACCTATATGTCTAACCTTTACCTGGTAAAGGTTGGGTGCCAAGTTACTTAGTGTGTGGGCACCCTGGCACCAGCCAAGGTGCCCCCACATGGTTCAGGGCAAATTCCCCAGACTTTTTGAGTGCGGGGACACCATAACACGTGTGCACTACTTATAGGTCAACACCTATATGTAGCGTCACCATGGTAACTCCGAACATGGCCATGTAACATTTCTAGGATCATGGAATTGTCACCCCAATACCATTCTGATATTGGGGGGACAATTCCATGCATCCCCGGGTCTCTTGCACAGAACCTGGGTACTGCCAAACTTTCTTTCCAGGGTCTCCACTGCAGCTGCTGCTGCTGCCAACCCCTCAGACAGGTTTCTGCCCCCCTGGGGCCTGGGCAGCCTGGTCCCAGGAAGGCATAACAAAGAATTTCCTCTGAGAGAGGGTGTTACACCCTCTCCCTTTGGAAATAGATGTGAAGGGCTGGGGAGGAGTATCCTCCCCAGCCTCTGGAAATGTTTTGATGGGCACAGATGGTGCCCTCTCTGCATAAGCCAGTCTACACCGGTTCAGTGATCCCCCAGCCCTGCTCTGGCGCGAAACTGGACAAAGGAAAGGAGAGTGACCACTCCCCTGTCCAGCAACTCCCAGGGGAGGTCCCCAGAGCTCCTCCAGTGTGTCCCAGACCTCTGCTATCTTGGATGCAGAGGTGTTGGGGCACAATGGACAGCTCTGAGTGGCCAGTGCCAACAGGTGACGTCAGAGACCCCTCCTGATAGGTGCTTACCTTTCTCAGTAGCCAATCCTCCTCTGAGGGGTATTTAGGGTCTCTCCTCTGGGCTATTCCTCAGATAACGAATGCAAGAGCTCACCAGAGTTCCTCTGCACTTCCCTCTTTGACTTTTGCCAAGGATTGACTGCTGACTGCTCCAGGACGCCTGCAAAACCGCAACAAAGTAGCAAGACGACTACCAGCAACATTGTAGCGGCTCATCCTGACGGCTTTCTCGACTGTTTCCTGGTGGTGCATGCTCTGAGGGCTGTCTGCTTTCACCCTGCACTGGAAGCCAAGAAGAAATCTCCTGTGGGTCGATGGAATCTTCCTCCTGCTAACGCAGGCACCAAACATCTGCATCACTGGTCCTCTGGGTCCCCTCTTCTCCTGACGAGCATGGTCCCTGGAACACAGGAGCTGGGTCCAAGTGTGTTCCACAGTCCAGTGGCCCTTCTGTCCAAATTTGGTGGAGGTAAGTCCTTGCCTCCCCACGCCAGACAGTAATCCTGTATACTGCGTGATCTGCAGCTGCTTGGGCTTCTGTGCACTTTTCCAAGACTTCCTTTGCGCACAGCCTAGCCCAGGTCCCCAGCACTCCGTCCTGCATTGCCCAACTCACTGAGTTGGACTCCAACGTCGTGGGACCCTCCTCTGTGACTCTGAGTTAACTGCTGTCCTCAGATCTTCTAAGTGCCTGTTCCGGTACTTCTGCAGGTGCTGCCTGCTTCTGTGGGGGCTCTTTGAGTTGCTGAGCGCCCCCTCTGTCTCCTCCTCCAAGGGGCGACCTCCTGGTCTTTCCTAGGCCCCAGCAGCACCCAAAATCCTCCACTGCAACTCTTGCAGCTAGCAAGGCTTGTTTGCGGTCTTTCTGGGTAGAAACAACTCTGCATCCTCCAGCACGCCATAAGACATCTTCTGACCAAAGGACCCTTGTGTGACTCTTGGACTTGGTCCCCTTCCTTTACAGGTCCTTAGGTCCAGGAATCCATCTTCAGTGTTTTGCTGGCAGTTGTTGTTCTTGCAGAATCCCCTATCTCGACTATACTGTCTTTCTGGGGTAGTAGGGCAACTTTACTCCTACTTTTCAGGGTCTTGGGGTGGGGCATCTTAGACACCCTTAGTGTTTTCTGACACTCCCAGCTACCCTCTACAACCCACACTAGGCCTGGGGTCCATTCGTGGTTCGCATTCCACTTTTGGAGTATATGGTTAGTGTTGCCCCTAGGCCTATTTCTACCTATTGCATCCTATTGTGATTCTACATTGTTTGCACTACTTTTCTGACTGTTACTTACCTGATTTTGGTTTGTGTACATATAATTTGTATTACTTACGTCCTAAGTGAGGGTATCCTCTGAGATACTTTTGGCATATTGTCACTAAAACAAAGTACCTTTATTTTTAGTAACCCTGAGTATTGTGTTTTCTTGTGATATAGTGATATATGATATAAGTGGTGTAGTAGGAGCTTTGCATGTCTCCTACTTCCGCCTAAGCTGCTCTGCTTTAGCTACTTCTATCAGCCTAAGCTGCTAGAACACCTCTAATCTACTAATAAGGGATAACTGGACCTGGCACAAGGTGTAAGTACCACAAGGTACCCACTATGAGCCAGGCCAGCCTCCTACATTGGTGGTGCAGCAGTGGGATAAGTACTTGTAACTGCTTTACCACTTTGTCATTTGGTGATTTTCATAAGAAAAACTTATACCAAATATTTCAATATATGTACATTGAACCAAAACAGTTTACTTTTCTGCTCTAAAACCTTCTACTAAGTTTCTGAAAAGTTCTGAAAACTTTAAAAAGTTTTCAAAAAGTTTGAAAAAGTTTTTTTCTCTGTACTTTCAAAAGTTCTAAAACTTTTTCTCTCTCTGTCTTAAACCTTTTCTATCATGTCTTCCGTAGAGCTCACTTCCAAAGTTGTTCAGGCAACCTATGAGAGTTTAAACTACAAACGTTTGAGGGGTATCTGCTTAGAAAGAGGTTTAAGTATTGGTAAGAATTCTACAAAAGAATTTCTCTTTAACCTGCTCTTAGAAAGTGACCAGAACCAGTCTGGCCCATCTCAAGAAGAGGGGGTAGGAGGGGAAGGTACCCAGTCAGACTCAGAGGAGTTCCCTGAAGAGATTAGGGAGGGTTCTTATAAAGACCTGCCCTCTTGCAGACCTCCTAATGACACTGGTAGTGGGAGAGGTTCACACATTAGCAGGGCATCTTTCACTCCTAAAGGCCAGGTTACTAGGGTCCAGCCAGTTAGGGACAGGTCTCTCTCTGCCAATTCCCACATTTCCTCTGTATCCAAACATTCCCAAGCCTCCCACCCTGAGGATAACTTAATGGAAAGGGAACTCAGAAAGCTGAGGTTGGAAGAGACCAGACTGAAGCTTAAACAGCAGCAGCTGGCCTTAGACAGGGAATCCTTAGATATAGAGAGGGAAAGACAGAGAATGGGGTTAGTTCCCCATGGTGGCAGCAGCAGTGTTTCAGATAGTAATCCTGTTAGAGAGCAAGATTCCAGAAACCTGCATAAGATAGTCCCCCTTACAAGGAGGGGGGTGACATTCACAAGTAGTTTGCTGCACCTGAGAGGGCCTGTATGGTACAGTTGGTCCCTCAAAGGCAGTGGGCTGCTATCTTGTGGCTATCTCTCACTGGAAAGGGTAGGGATAGGCTCCTTACTGTCAGAGAAAGTGATGCCAATAATTACAAAGTTTTGAAGGATTCACTTTTGGATGGATTTGGCTTAGCCACGGAACAATACAGGATTAAGTTCAAGAGACACCAGAAAAGATTCCTCTCAAGACTGGATATATTTTGTTGACTGTTCAGTGAAGGCCTTGGAGGGTTGGTTATATGGCAGTAAGATGACTGACTATGAAAGCCTATATAATCTGATCCTGAGATAGCATATTCTTAACAATTGTGTGTCTGATTTGTTGCACCAGTACTTGGTAGACTCAGATCTGACCTCTCCCCAAGAATTGGGAAAGAAGGCAGACAAATGGGTTAGAACAAGAGTGAACAGAAAAGTTCATACAGGGGGTGACAAGGACGGCAAGAAGAAGGATGGTAAGTCTTCTGACAAGGGTGGGAACAAAAGTAAACATTCTGAGTCTTCATCAGGCCCACAAAAGTCCTCTGGGGGTGGTGGGTCCAAATCCTCTTCAAACAATCAGAAAAAGCCTTGGTGTTATTTATGTAAAGTAAAAGGCCATTGGGCAAGTGATTCCACTTGTCCAAAGAAGAAAAACACCAAACCTCCCACCACTACAACCCCAACTGCAACCTCTAGTGCCCCTAGTAATAGCAGTGGTGGTGAAAAATCTACTACAAATAGCCAATCCAAGGGTGTAGCTGGGCTCACTATTGGCAGTGTAGTTGGGGTTGGTCTTGTTAGGGAGACCACAGAGGCTGTTTTAGTATCTGATGGTGGCATTGACGTTGCCACCTTGGTTGCTTGCCCCCTTAATATGGGTAAGTACAAGCAACTACCCCTAATCAATGGTGTTGAGGCCTACAGGGACACAGGAGCCAGTGTAACTATGGTGATAGAAAAATTGGTCCACCCTGATCAACACCTACTTGGTCAGCAGTACCAAGTGACTGATGCTCATAACAATACTCTTAGCCACCCCATGGCTGTTGTGAATCTCAACTGGGGGGTGGGGGGTTACTGGTCCAAAGAAAGTTGTGGTAGCCACTGAATTACCTGTAGATTGCTTGCTATGCAATGATTTGGAAACATCAGCTCGGACAGAAGTGGAGCTGGAGGCTCATGCAGCAATGCTGAGCATTCTTGGGCATATTTTTGCTTTGACAAGGGCTCAGGCCAAAAAGCAAAAAGGACAGAGAAACTTGGATCCTGGAACAATGGACCAAGTGCTTCCAAAAGCTAGGGGTAGAAAGGGCAAATTCTTGCCCACTATCCCTCCCTCTCCAGAAGATTCCCCTTTTGAGGAAGAGGAATCCTCTCCCTGTGCAGAACCTACACCAGAGGAGCTGGCAGCAGACACTGCTGAGCTTTTGGGTGCAGGGGGGCCTGCTAGGGAAGAGCTGAGTGTGGCACAGCAGACCTGTCCCACACCAGAGGGTTTAACACAGTAAGCTGTCAAACAGCAGAATTGAGATGTCAGTGATAGCCATAAGGTGTATTGGGAAGACAACCTCTTGTACACTGAGTCAAGGGACCCTAAACCTGGAGCTGCCAGGAGATTGGTTATTCCCTTGCACTACAGAGAGATTCTTCTTACCTTGGCACATGAAATTCATTTGGCTGGGCATTTGGGCCAGACGAAAACTTGGGAAAGATTTGTCCCCCTGTTTCACTGGCCTCATATATCAAAGGACACTAAAGAGTTTTGTCGCTCTTGTGTGGCCTGCCAAGCCAGTGGCAAGACTGGTGGCACTCCAAAGGCCCCCTTAATCCCACTTCAGGTGGTTGGGGTGCCCTTTGAAAGGGTGGGGGTTGACATAGTTGGCCCCGTTGACCCTCCAACAGCTTCAGGCAATAGATTCATCCTTGGGGTAGTGGACCATGCCACTAGGTATCCTGAAGCCATTCCCTTAAGGACCACTACAGCTCCTGAAGCCACTCCAATGCAGATGGACTCTCCAGATATTTCCACTTAGACAATGAAGACTCATCTGGGCAAGGTTAGCCTTATTGTCCCTCATTTGGGGGGGGGGATTGTGTAGGAAGGTACCATCTTGCCTGGCATGTTACCCCCATTTTTACTGTATGTATGTTTGTTTTTGCCTATGTGTCACTGGGATCCTGCTAGTCAGGGCCCCAGTGCTCATAATGTATGCCCTGTATGTGTTTCCTGTGTGGTGCCTAACTGTATCACTGAGGCTCTGCTAACCAGAACCTCAGTGCTTATGCTCTCACTGCTTTTAAAATAGTCACTGCAGGCTAGTGACTAATTTTACCAATTCTCATCGGCACACTGGAACACCCTTATAATTCCCTTGTATATGGTACCTAGGTACCCAGGGTATTGGGGTTCCAGGAGATCCCTATGGGCTGCAGCATTTCTTTTGCCACCCATATGGAGCTCAGAAAATTCTTACACAGGCCTGCCACTGCAGCCTGAGTGAAATAACGGCCATGTTATTTCACAGCCATTTTTCACTGCACATAAGTAACTTATAAGTCACCTATATGTCTAACCCTCACTTGGTGAAGATTAGGTGCCAAGTTACTTAGTGTGTGGGCACCTTGGAACTAGCCAAGGTGCCCCCACATGGTTCAGGGCAAATTCCCCGGACTTTGTGAGTGCGGGGACACCATTACACGCATGCACTACATATAGGTCAATACCTATATGTAGCGTCACCATGGTAACTCCGAACATGGCCATGTAACATGTCTAGGATCATGGAATTGTCACCCTCAATACCATTCTGGTATTGGGGGGACAATTCCATGCATCCCCGGGTCTCTAGCACAGAACCCAGGTACTGGCAAACTTGCTTTCTGGGGTCTCCACTGCAGCTGCTGCTGCCAATCCCTCAGACAGGTTTCTGCCCACCTGGAGCATGGGCAGCCTGGTCCCAAGAAGGCAGAAAAAAAAAATCCCCTGAGAGAGGGTGTTCCACCCTTTCCCTTTGGAAATAGGTGTAAAGGGCTGGGGAGGAGTAGCCTCCCCAGCCTCTGGAAATGCTTTGATGGGCACAGATGGTGCCCTTTCTGCATAAGCCAGTCTACACCGGTTCAGGGATCTCCCAGCCCTGCTCTGGCGCAAAACTGGACAATGGAAAGGAGAGTGACCACTCCCCTGACCAGCACCTCCCAGTGGAGGTGCCCAGAGCTCCTCCAGTGTGTCCCAGACCTCTGCCATCTTGGATGCAGAGGTGTTGGGGCACAATGGACAGCTCTGAGTAGCCAGTGCCAGCAAGTGACATCAGAGACCCCTCCTGATAGGTGCTTACCTTTCTCAGTAGTCAATCCTCCTCTGAGGGCTATTTAGGGTCTCTCCTCTGGGCTATTCCTCAGATAACGAATGCAAGAGCTCACCAGAGTTCCTCTGCACTTCCCTCTTTGACTTCTGCCAAGGATCGACTGCTGACTGCTCCAGGACGCCTGCAAAACCGCAACAAAGTAGCAAGACGACTACCAGCAACATTATAGTGCCTCATCCTGCCGGCTTTCTCGACTGTTTTCTGGTGGTGCATGCTCTGAGGGCTGTCTGCCTTCACCCTGCACTGGAAGCCAAGAAGAAATTTCCCATGGGTCGATGGAATCTTCCTCCTGCTAACGCAGGCACCAAACGTCTGCATCACCGGTCCTCTGAGTCCCCTCTCATCCTGACGAGCATGGTCCCTGGAACACAGGAGCTGGGTCCAAGTGCCTTCCACAGTCCAGTGGCCCTTCTGTCCAAATTCGGTGTAGGTAAGTCCTTGCATCCCCACGCCAGACAGTAATTCTGTGTACTGCGTGATCTGCAGCTGCTCGGGCTTCTGTGCACTTTTCCAAGACTTCCTTTGTGCATAGCCTAGCCCAGGTCCCCAGCATTCCGTCCTGCATTGCCCAACTCGCTGAGTTGGACTCCGACGTCACGGGACCCTCCTTTGTGACCGCTGTTCTTAGATCTTCTAAGTGCCTGTTCTGGTACTTCTGCGGGGGCTGCCTGCTTCTGTGGGGGCTCCTTGAGTTGCTGAGTACCCCCTCTGTCTCCTCCTCTAAGGGGCGACCTCCTGGTCCTTCCTGGGCCCCAGCAGCACCCAAAATCCTCAACCGTGACTCTTGCAACTAGCAAGGCTTGTTTGTGGTCTTTCTGCGTGGAAACAACTCTGCATCCTCCAGCACGCCGTGGGACATCTTCTGACCAAAGGAGAAGTTCCTGGCACCATCTGTTGTTGCAGAATCTTTGGCTTCTTCCACCCGGAGGCAGCCCTTTTGCACCTTCATCCGGGGTTTAGTGGGCTCCTGCCCCCCCCCGGACACTTGCGTGACTCTTGGACTTGGTCCCCTTCCTTTACAGGTCCTCAGGTCCAGGAATCCATCTTCAGTGTTTTGCTGGCAGTTGTTGTTCTTGCAGAATCTCCCTATCTCGACTAGACTGTCTTTCTGGGGTAGTAGGGTAACTTTACTCCTACTTTTCAGGGTCTTGGGGTGGGGTATCTTGGACATCCTTAGTGTTTTCTGACACTCCCGGCCACCCTCTACAACCTACACTAGGCCTGGGATCCATTTGTGGTTCGCATTCCACTTTTGGAGTATATGGTTTGTGTTGCCCCTAGGCCTATTTCTACCTATCATCCTATTGTGATTCTACATTGTTTGCACTACTTTTCTTACTGTTACTTACCTGATTTTGGTTTGTGTACATATAATTTGTGTATATTACTTACGTCCTAAGTGAGGGTATCCTCTGAGATACTTTTGGCATATTGTCACTAAAATAAAGTACCTTTATTTTGAGTAAATCTGAGTATTGTGTTTTCTTGTGATATAGTGCTATATGATATAAGTGGTATAGTAGGAGCTTTACATGTCTCCTAGTTCAGCCTAAGCTGCTCTGCTATAGCTACCTCTATCAGCCTAAGCTGCTAGAACACCTCTAATCTACTAATAAGGGATAACTCGACCTGGCACAAGGTGTAAGTACCACAAGGTACCCACTACAAGCCATGCCAGCCTCCTACACCAATTTGTCCCACGATTGCGCTGTCTAGTATTTCCTAAGTCTTCTTGATTCTTCCCTATAAAGCTCTATGATCTCAGCTTCAGCCCAACGTAGAGCCCATAACCACACCACCTATACAGGGCGGTAGGGTGGGTCTTTGGGTCATAGCTTCCAGGAAATGATAAATTACTGAAAATTGCTTAAGGCTGACTCTAGATCTCTAGGACCTCAACTATTGCTTTCTAATGTTATCTTACGCATGGTGATCCTAGCAGAGATCTCATAGGAAATGCTAATTGGACACTGTGGCATCTTTGGGTCTTCAAGATGCTTGCTACCATGTACCAAAGAACCACATTGTCAGAATTTGAGCTTGTCATTGAAAACTCAATTCCATAATGTTTCTAAATTGCTGTCAGTTGGTGTCCCGTCTTTGCCTTCAGTTATACACTTGCTCCCCTACTTACACAGCTGAACGATAAAAGCTCAATTGCTTCAGAACATAGTCTAAAGAGGGTTCATAAAGTAGGAACACCGCACAATATGGGATTTCTGTTAACAAGAATTCCCAACTCGTTCAACCACAGAAAACACAAGTCAATGGAGAAAAAACACACTTATCATGGAGCCTAGCATTTCCTTCACCAGACCGACTTATCATCATTAGCAACATGTCAGAGCCTATCTACTTACCAAGGCAGTCCGCTTCTAAGTTCTTAATTTCACCCTCTGGGATCTCAGATCATAATGCTGCATATTCATCTCTCTATGAGTGAACTTGGTTTGCTTTGAACAGATATTTTTGCTTGCAGTCTGGGCCTATAAATGAGGAAGGGGGCCTTTAACATCTAGCTCTCAGGAGTGGGCTATAATGCTATAATAACAGTCAGTAGCCTTTAACTTCAAGTAACAGACTGTCCAAGGAAATTAAATTCTGAATAAGTGCTCACCCTCATAGCTATAACATGGTGCTTTTGAAGTGGCAGCTACTTCACCAGCTTGGCTGCCATGTTACATCTGATGAGGTCTGTGTTTTCATATAGGATGATCAGCCTACCTGGTTCATGCCAATGTTCCACATGGTTCACTTTTACAGTGGAAAAAGCGCTGTCATGCCAAAATGTAAAACAAGCATTTACAGAGCCAATAAGGCATATCTCAGTCACCTGGTGGCTTTGTCAACGGTTTTTAGCAGGGGTGTAATGAAGGCCCTCGCAGCCCCCGCGGCGCGGGGGGAACGCTTTAGGGGGGGCCCTCAGCATAGCACCTGACCTGAGTGAGAGTGGAGGCCCCTCCTACATGTTCTGTGCAGGGGGGGGGGGGCTTCCAGTTTCGTTACGCCACAGGTTTTTAGGTACGCTGCACAGCATATCATGGCTGAAGTTAAGAAAAACACGGATGATTTTTTGTTATTAGTTCCCAATCTGAGTTAAATCGGTAACTAAAATTAATTTGAAATGCTCAAAAGCGTTCTTTGTTTTTTCTTAAGCGAGTGTTGGGGGATGAGGGAAGCAACAGTGGGGTGAAGCAACATAGGGAGAGGATGTGGAGAACACAGAAGAAACATGGAGAAAGGCTGTGGGATGCCAAGGCAACACTTAGGATGGCAGAGAGACACCAAAGCAACATGGATAGAGTGGGAGGGACCGGAAAGAAACACAGGGAAGGTGGAAGGTATGGGGAAACACAACTGGGGTTGGAGAAAAGTAACAAGGAGGGTGCGAATGTGAAAAGGAACAACGGAGAGAGGAGGAAGGCACAGGCGGGGGAAGCAATCCAGAGGCAACATGAGATGAAGGGGGAACACAGAAGCATCATGAAAGAGGGCAGTGGGAGGTCAAAGAAACACAGAGTTGCTGGGGGGATGCCTGGGCAACAGGAGAGAGTGTGAGGGACGTAAAAGCAGCACAGTATGAGGAACAACATGGGGGTTGAGGGAAAGCAACACAGAGGGCTTGGGTGTGGCAAGGAAAATGGGAAGGGAGGAGGAGGGCACTTGTGGAGTGAGGAAACACAGAGGTCACGATGGGGAGTAGCACAGGAGAGAGGGGGCGGGGACAATTACTCGGTCAAGAGAGAGCAACATGGAATGCAGGGTGAAAGAAGTACACAAAGGAAACAGCTGAAAAACACATGAAAGTAGTGCTTGAAATGCAAGCTGTGATAGCAGAGATGCCAGCCAATCAAAGAGAAGGTAAAGAGGCATGCTCAATGGAAGGTACCAACAGGTGATTGCCAAACTGGGACACGAATAAGAAGAAGGAAGATGAGAGTGACAGGAGAGACGAGCAATAGAAAGCAATGGGTGGGCTCCAAACCCTCTATGTTCTTGGTAAGCCACAATGTACCTCACAACAGACAGCGCATGCACTGTCTAGAAGGTTCAACCTAAAAAGGAATACCGTGGTTTTGGATAACAGTAAGACATGTTATTTATGGTGCCCCTAACCTGCAGGCTAATGCAGCAAATGCTAAATAAAAGAAATGTAAATATACATATCAGGGTGGAAGAACTGCATAAGTTCTAGCAGGTTTGAAAAACTGCCCAACCAGCGCCTGCTTCGCTTTCTTTTGTTTAAATTTGTTTGATGAGGTTTTAAGTGCCAACAAGCATCCAGAGCACAAATAAGATATTTTCTTCTCTCGTGTTTTTCCCCTCCAGCCATAGGTGTCCTGGTGAGGGGGTGGGGCAGAAAAGGGGGCGCTTGCCAGCCCCCAGATTTAGGCACAGCCTGGTGTGCGGGCTCACAGTGCAGTGTAACACTACGCCACCGATGTGTGATAACGGCTCAACCTTCAGCAAGTGACCACTACTGCAGACAGCGGACTCGACCGCCGATGAAAAAGAGGGCCGCGCTCAAGCAATGTCACAGACAAAACACGCAACATCGGGCCCATTTCAAACCCATCCCCAGAAGGCTTGAAAAGGGTGAAAATAGTGAGCGATGGAGCAATGCACCTGATGTGGCTCGCACCGCTGGATGAGGGAGGCGGTTCACCTTAGCAGGCTCTTACACCAGAGATGGTTCCAGATTTGGCCCTTTTGGCGAACAAGACTGGGGAGGAATAGAGGGACACAGTCAGTGCTTGTTCTGCTTGAAGATATACCTGGCACATTTGGTGAAATATGTACATATCACAATGTGATCGCACAGGACTGTTTCTATGTAGTATAATATTTGTTGCTACCATTATTTGAATGTATTAAGGAGACAAACGTCCTACGGGGGGGGGAAGGGGGTACCAAGGCTTTTTAACAGTCTCAAAATGTCATGCAAAGGCACCTCCTCTAAACAATGCCAAAATGGGGAGAAAGGTAATGATCCCTGACTGAGCGGCACACATATCCATTACTTTAGTTAGCAGGTTCACCAGGGACCTGCTGGGGTACTGTGCTCTTCGTGTCATAACTGGGGGTGGGCTCCAGTAGTCACATGTTGGGAGTATGGTTGCCCTTGGGTGGGTGGGTTGTGGGAAGTTTTGATGTTTCATTATATATTGGACAATCCTGTGGAATTGTTCTGAAAGGGTTTGAGCCATCACAGCATGCTGGTGAATTACTAATGGGATACAGGACTGTATGACATAATGGCACAAAAGATAACGTATAAACTCCTTTCATGGAATGTTCGGGGGCTCAGCACATGTACCAAATGGTATAGAGTGCTATTGCTCCTGAAAAGACATCAAGTCAGCATAGCATGTCTCCAGGAAATGCATTTAACTGAACCCGATGCTACTAAACTAGCCAAAATATGGAGCGGACAGGCTTACTATGCCAATTTCTCCTCCTTTTCTAGAGGAATGCTGGTGTAGATAGCCCCTGGAGTACCATTCACATTAACATGTATGATGGCAGATGTAGAAGGGAGATATATAATGGTACAGGGTACGTTAGATGGCAAGGAACTGACACTCATTAACTCCTATGGCCCCAACACCAATGACTATTCCTTTTTTCCATCACTGGTAGATGGCCTCCAGTAGGAATGGATATATTCTGGGTTGGTGACTAACTGTGTAGTACATGGAGATTTAGAACGTCAACCCCTTCGAGAGGGCACAAGATGACGAACAGTCTGATTGAAACTATGACACACTTTGTTTGGTGACATCTGGAGAGATATGCACCCAGGAGGACGGGAGTATACATGTTATTCAACCACGCATTGTACGTTTAGTAGGCTGGACCGAATATTGGTAACACAACACACTGCTACCAGAGTTCAGGGGGTGGCTCACTTGACCGATTATTTATCAGATCATGCACCGGTTGTGTGTCTGTTCCAATGGAGGGGTGACACCCAAACTCCCTTCTCGTGGAAATTCCCATCTGAGATCTTGAAGGACAAGGTGGGCAAGGACTAAGTGACAGACAATCTGAAGGGGTATATGGCTATGAACTGGTTGTCCACCCAGAGCCGCGCAGCAGCATGGGAAGCATTGAAAACAGTGCTACGAGGCAAATGCATGGGTCTTTCCTTAGGGGTAAGACGCACACTACAAATAGAACTCCTTCATCAGGAGGAAACACTAGCTGCATTTCAAAGACAGGCAGGCACGGGAATGAACTGGAAATGGAGACGGAACTCCTGAGGCACATGACAGACACCAAAGACAGGCTGGAATGATACACACTGAAATCATACCATCAACTATTACATTGGGAAGGGGATAGTTCAGGTCGACATTTAGCCTGGCTCCTTCGCCGTGAGCTACCCCATGCCCCAGTACTATACCTGCCTGATCCTCCGGGATGGGAGCGTGGATGCAGAGCGCTATGCTAGAGGTGGTTAGGGACCACCTGGAGAAGGTTTACAATAATCCGGGGGATTCAGAGAAGAACCAACTCATAAGCTCATGACTGGGATACAAATCCCCCGGTTAGGCAGCAAGACACATCAGGAGCTGGACTCGAACCTCACGGTGGAGGAAATCCATGGCGCCATAAAATCGATCCCAACCTGTAAGGCACCTGGAATTGATGGTTTCACAGCTGAATTCTATCAGGCATAACGCGCAGAGCTGGCTCCCCGGTTACTGGAAGTATATACAGAATCCCTAGAGAAATCGGTGCTCCCAACTTTGATGCGCGAGGGTACCATTGCAATGCTATTGAAACCTGGATCTACGGCATTCGACCCATCCTCGTATTGCCCAATTACAATGATAAATGTAGATATGAAAATCCTATGCAAAATTCCAGCAACATGCCTGAGACTGGAAATTACCCAACTGATCCACTCTGATCAGTGTGGATTCATACCAGGGTGAAACACCACGATGAATCTTCTGGGACTACAGCATGTTATGCACGAAGTGGAGGACAAGGAGGGAGAATTGACTTTGGTGTATATAGATATTGCCAAAACATTCGATACAGTGAACTGATGTTATCTCATAGTGGCCCTAGAGGCAATGAGATTGGGCCCCCTGCTTTCGCAAATGGGTGACCCTGCTCTACACAGAGCTCCAAGCTAGGGTCGGTCTTTGAAAGAGATGCTCTGACCTCTTGAAAATTGGAAGGGGCACAAGGCAGGGATGCCCATTGTCACCCCTCTTATTTGCAATGGCGTTAGAGCCTTTGGCCCTACAAATTCAGCAGGAAATGGGGGAGTGGGGAATCTGGGTGGGTGAGGAAGCACCACCTAATCTCGCTATTCACAGACGACACTCTCTTCTATTTGACCTCCCCGAAAGTTTCACTGCCGCTGCTTCTAAAATACTTGGACACATTTGGGGACATTTCGGGCTTGTGAATAAATATGAATAAGTACTTCATATTCCCGCTGGGCTGACTGGCGACACAGGCCCCCACCTCACTTCCAGACTTACCCTTGCGATGGGAGACTGAACTTTTCTGTTATTTGGAAATAATGGTGGCCCATACGCCACAAAGGTGGAACAAATATAATATAGAGTGGGTGACAAAGGGCCAGATGAAATCTGTACAGTTTTGAAATACACTCCCCTGTCTTTTATTGTACATATAGCTGAAGCAAAAATTGTGTTTTTACCACTTTGCTTATACACCCTACAGAATTCCTTAGACACGCTCCCCGGGGCTATATTCAAACACTTACACTTTCTATTGATCACACTGATATGGGCGGGAGGTCGTAGCAGGGTGACTCGAAATGTACTACAATTGCCCTTAGAGGAAGGAGGGTTGATACTGCCTAATACGGAATAGTACTATTTAGCCTCCCAACTCCAACATGCAGCACACCTGTTATCCAAGGGGGACAATTGAGAGAAGGAATTACTCAGGGACGATACCCTCGAAGGAACCATCCCACAGCAAATTTACCAGGGTGGATGCCGTGCCCCCAAGATCCCATTTTTAGTCAATCACACAGCTACCCAGTGGGAAGGAATGTGAAGATAATGCTTAGAAATGCCCCCTTCACGATTAGGTTTGATTTCTGGGACCTTCTGGCTTTCTGGCAATTGACCGCCGTAGTCAGTACTAGTGCCTGGAGAGCCAGAGGGTGTTTAATGCTGGGAGACCTGTAGACCCATAAGATGTTTATTACTTTCAAAGCAGCGCAAGAGACCTTTAGCGTGGGTTGAGGTCAGTTCTTGATATTTGCCAGTATCCTGGACATTGTACAAGATATCTGGCCTACATACCATGAAGTTCCAAAGTCCTCTCAACTGTTCAGGAATCTACTGGAATTTGGCGGAGACAGATACCTAGTTTCACATTTATATAGAGCTATGATTGACGACCTGCCTAGACCTCAGTTTTGGGCTAAGGCAATCTGGGAGGAAGAACCGGGTACACCAATTGAAGAACACCATTGGAAGAACACTTGCGCACTGCTCAGACAAGGTTCGTGCAATACAAGATTCAAACTGATACACTTTAACTATATACATTGCACATACATTACTCCACAACTCCTTCATAGAACGCACCCCACCAAAACGGATAGGTACTATCGCTGCAGGCAGGGACTGGCAACGTTCCTATATCTAGCATGGAATTGCCCTCAAGTATATGCCCTCTAGGATGCAGTGATTCAAAGGTTGAAACGCATTGGGGGGATAACAGTAGATGTGAACCCAACCACATGCCTATTGGGGGATGTTAGGAAACAAAAGGTAAGGACGATGGAAGGGAAATGTATGCAATTGGCCCTGTTGTTAGCGAAGGGAGGGTTGCCACCACGTGGATGAACCTAAGGGGACCACAGGAGAATAACTGGATGAAAGATGCGAGGGAATGGCTGATAGCGGAGGAGATCAGGCTCCGACAATGTCGAAGGGATAATCATGCAGAGGAAGACCTACAAGCATGGAGGGAGATCCCCGCAGACTTGGAGGGTATGGGGGAGGCACTTACAGATGAGGAGTGGGAACCAGAGGCGCCGCGGTAAAGCTTTATTACTGAGGGGTGGAATTTCAGTCCGGAGGGAAGTAATACACTGACATTTACGTATACAATCGAAAAGTGCGGAATGTATATTTCCCATTGAATGTATGCTTACTATGATTCTCCTTTTTCTGCCAATATGTTGGAACTGATGGCTCTTTGGTTGGATTTGTTTTTCAAACAGTGTTTACGAAATGAAAAATAACATCTTTAAAAACAAAAAGATTGAATAGTAGCGTAAGATGTCCTCCTCTCTCCACTGCCTAACTTGTTTTAATGCAATTCTAAACATATGTATACGATGTATTACGGTATAGCACTCGATGTTGTCGTCTTCTTGGTGCTGCAATGACGGGAAGCCGTTGTTATTTCTACCCCTTAATTTTGTTGCTTCGGGAAGGGTTAAAGGCGGAGCTGTTCCGCCGCCTACTCCTGGGATTTGAATCTGCGAGGAACGCCAGTATTTGGCAGCAGCAGGCGACAGTTTCACTGGACTGTGCCGAGGGCTTTCTGCCAGTTATAGTTTTGCAGAGCTGGACACTGCCTTCGGCCCAAAGCGGGTATATCTCTCAGCTAGGGCGCGGTCTCATTCAGTTACAATTACTTTCCGGCCAGACACTGTTGGATCTGCACGTTTTTTGGCCGAAACTAAATCTCTGGGATCTGCACGTTTTTGTAAGTAAAGTCACCCATTGGTATTTGAGATAGCTGAGTGGGTTATCACGTCGGCTGCCCACATTTGCGTGTCATCTCACGATCAGAGATTCATGGACTGGACTTGGCCTTTTTTTCCTTCCAAGTTGGATGAATCAAGAACGAAGTTAAGCTGCGGACTAGTAGTTCTAATATGTGTGCATTTTTGTGTGCGGCACAGCATCCGCCGTTTCCACTGCCTCACGTCACGGCACTCTGGGCCATATGTACGAGCACTTTTTCCCATAGACACATAATGGGTAAAAACCTTTGCTGCATCTGGCCCTCTGTGTTCTAAAATTTGCAAAACAGCTACAATTTTGAAAAAAGGATACATTTCAGAAACTGAAAACCAGGACGGCCACAGGCATAGAAATATAGAATTAGGACTAATTGTTGACAAAATGTTGACACACTTCATTCAGATAAATGTATATATTCACATTTAACACGCACAAAACCATAGAAATTCAACAAAGGTAGTAGCGCAGGGCGAGAGGTATAGTTACCTTAGAGTCCGAGTTAAAGTTTCTTCAGATAACTGTAACTGTAACTGTTGAATTTCTATGATTTTCTGTGTGTAAAATCTGAACCTAACCATAAAGTTCCTTTAACATTCCTGAATTTCTAAGTTTTTTAAATTCCATTTCCTAACTATAATGTGTCTGTGACCTTTGTTTTTTCAGTGAAAAGATATATGTATTAATTACTCTTACCACCATATGCCCTTGCTCACCCTAAAACCTAAAATACACCTACCACCATTTAGCCCTACCCTACCCACACTTAAACCCTAAAAACCTTTCCCACCCTAAACCCTTGTCCACCGCTAAACCCTAAAACACCCTTACCACCCAATTCCCTTACCCACCCCTAAACCATACAAACACCCGTACTGCTCAATTCCTCTACACATCCCTAAACCCTACAATCACCCCTACCACCCAATACCCTTACCCATCCCTAAACCCTAAAAATATCCTTATCACCCAACAGTGAGAGCTCCTCCATTATGGCAGAAGAGGGTCACCCCACTGCTGATAACCAGCAAAGGCAAATGTGAAAAATAAAGAAATATTAAAACAATGTTATTATCATTTTATTTTTCACTGAGCTGGAGACAGTGGGGCAAGACCATCCTGATGAATAACAGCAGGGAGGAGGAGTGGTTGGCACTGTAAGTGCGCAAGTTGGTGTGGCTTTATGTCTTAGGATGACCAAACCGACATGCGCACTTAGATTTCTCAAACCCGAGCTGTGTTGCACATTCGGGTGGAGAAAAGGCACAGACTCCCTGAGTGAGCGTCAAACCAGCCCGCTCAGACCATGCTGGGTAATGGCTTCTCCCATGCTGGGTATGAGAGCAGCATCTGGATTGGCGTCTGGGAACCTGTGCAGTGTGCACCAGCCCATGGACTGCCAGGAGTCAAGAACCAGAACAGTAGCAGAGGAGCAGAAAAGCACTGAGGCAGTGGTCAGCAGCAGCAGGTAAGTACTCTTTTATATATATTTTTGTTTGTTATTTCCTTTGTGTTTTTCTTGTTCTTCCCCCCTCGCTGCCCTATACTTGTCATTCAGAGCAGCCACAACTGCTATCCAATGCCCTTATCAAACCCTAAATCCTTAAAACACCCTTACCATTGAATACCCTTACTCACCCCTAAACCCTAAAACACCCTTACCGCCCAATTCCCTTACCAACCCCATAACCCTTAAAACACCCTTACCACTCAATACTCTTACCCATCCATAAACTGTAAAAACACCCTTACTACCCTATACCCTTACCCACCTCTAAACCTGAAAAAAACATCCTTACAATCCAATTCCCTCACAATCCCTAAAAATACCCTTCTCACCCTATACCTCCACCCATCCCTAAATTCTAAAACACCTTTATCACCCTTATACCGTACCTATCCCCAAACCCCTACCCAACCCTAAACCCTTACATGTGTGTGTGTGTGTGGATATATATTTATATATGTTCAAACAAAGCCGTCAATAGGCTGCATGCTTCAATATGCTGGTGTGGATGTCCAGAGGATGACCATACCCCCAATATGCAACAACTAACAAAAACGCCATACTCCCAGGAGTTCACATTCTTCAATTTATTACCAAGAATCACATGCATATTGGGGGTATGGTCAGCCCCTGGAAGTTTGCACCAGCAAATTGAAGTGTGCAGCCGACTGACCACTTTGAAAATAATGTGTAAGGACTGCAGCGCCTAGCAACAGGTACAACTTTGCATATCGATCTGCTGTGAAGCCAAAAGTGATACTTATCATTGCATGTGCACTTAACACTGAGAGAATATGTTAACCTTGGATAGGCATGAACTTTCGATACGTCTTGCGGCAGCTCTAAGGAGAAGGGGGCCAATCTCACTTGAAGGAAGTGGCTCCTTTGAATGCGTCCCTGTGTCGATGCAGTTTTAGAACTGAAATGATGGGCCCGGGAGTTGGTGATGATATTGAACTGTATGGGTGGAATCATCAGCGAATAAATAGATGCACTACAATAACCACAATTTCCTTCAAGAAGCAGAGCGTATAAATAGTAACAGCAGAGAAGGGACTCATCCAATTTTAAATCTATCCACTTTGAAAAGTCGAAATGCTTCAGCGGCAGGATGAGAAACAATATGTATATTTGGTGACTCTTGGTAATAAATTGAAGAATATGAAACCCTGGGAGTGTGACATTTTTGTTGGTTGCTGTGTATATGTGTGTATATATATATATATATATATATATATATATATATATATATACAAATATATATATATATTTTCACTTAAAAAACAAAGGTTACAGTGATGGTATAGTCTCACATTTTAAATGTACAGAACCACAGAAATTCACCTGTTATAGTTATAGTTATAGTTATTACACGTAACTATAACTCACACCCTAAGGTAACTATAACTCGTGCCCCCACTATGCACAGTTCTCTCATTAATAATTTTACTGCTAATGTTTCATTGATAATTGTAATGATGTTATAAATGTTGTCATGATTTCTGTAATTTCTGGAGTAATTAGCAGTGCACGACAAGGGCACGAGTAACTATAATGACCCTGTAACCTTTGGTGTTTTACGTCAATTCCTTAGTGTTTTTTTAAACTCTATTTCCTAATTATAATGTCCCTGTAACCTTTGTTTTTTTCAGTAAAAATCTATGTTTTTTTAAGGTAGAATAATTTTAATTACTAAACATTAATCCAACCAGTGCTGCGCCCAGGCCCTGCAGCCAACTCCCTATAACCACCCAACGCCGGTCCACATGTGGCCAGCCCCCTAAAACCATGCAACCCCGTGCCAAATGTTCTCAAACTTCTGTGTGAGAGTCTGAGACCTTAACCACTAGGCCACAGATGACTAGTTAGTATGCAGTATCCAGACATCTCTATGACATTCAATCCAAAGATGGTGAAGGAAAAAATACGTAAATGTTCCATCACCAGGGATGTTTAACATTCAGAACATGAGTAAATAACTTTTGGGCAGGGAAAGAGATGAAAACTCAGCTTTCAGCAAACAGAAGCAGTTTACAGCTCCAGCTTGCTGAAACTGGAGTGTTTACCTTTGCTTGGCAGGAACATTGTAAGGGCTGTTTCCATGACTAATGCTAGACTTAAACAAGCATTTGCAATGCAATGGGTCTTGCATTTGCTTGAGTTAGAGGTATTGGTGTTGCAAGTTCATAACTGGACTTTTCTTGCCACATAAATAGGTCAACCCTGCCTCATAATTTGGTCTCCTGCCACATAATTCCAGTGGCCCTGCATATAACTAAAACACTTACATTTACCTTCTTCCTCTATCGGCAGTTAAAATGGAAATGTTGCCATTAAGCATCCTAATTTAAATATGCCATGCTAATTCCAATAGAATACCACTTTCAGCCCACGCCATCGGAGTTACTGGCTGGGTAACAATTCTCAAAGCAAGACAGCCACAGAGGAATAACGAGATAAATAAACTAGAAGGGTCACCTAAACATATCAAGAGTGTTCAAACAGTCATAGTGTAACAAGGATGATAGGTTGGCCTGAATCATGGTAAAAATTGCAATAAGGAGAGATTAATAAAACATATACAATTTTCATATAAACCCAATAACAACTTTATCAGAAATAAACGTTTGACATTAGATTGTAATGGTCAGAACAGCTTCTAGAGGACACCACAATGAAAATAGCGTTTGTAGGAAACATGATCATGTTACCATATAGTTAGACCCTAGAGGACATAACCACATGAAAAGAAAATGACTGAAAGTATTGCAGTATAACCATATATTTAGCCCTTATAAAACATAATGCATAACACATTTTGAGTTAGCTGTAAAACAAACGTTCTAGCCATGAGAGAGGTTAAAAAGACACTTAATAGAGGGAGGGGTTATTATTTTGGGGTGCCCCCTAACCTAGTGTGGGGACCCAGAGACAGAAGGAGCAGGTTGTGGTGAACGTTTTGAAGGTGGTCCCATTGTCCTGGGACCACCACAGACTAAGTTATGAGCAAAAATGTTTTGTAAAAGAATGCCCTGCAAAGCATTATGGGATGACTAGGTGCAGCAAATATTGTAGTATGTTGACTGTAACGCTCAGAACTACCCCTGGAGAACACCACAATAAAAATAATATTTGTAAGAAACATGGTCATGTAACCTTATAATTAGTCCCTAAATGGCATAAACATGAAAATAGAATGGCACAAAGTAATGCAGTGTATCCATATATTTAGCCCCTAAAGTGCATAGCGCCTTACACATTTTCAGGCCTAGCAGGCCTACTAGAATACTACTGCCCTGAGAACATAAACTATTCCAAGCTGTAAAAACAAAAGTTCCAGCCATAAGAGAGCTTAAAAAGGGACTGAATAGTGGGAGGAGTTATTATTTTGAGCTCCCCACTAACCTAGTGTTGGGACCCAGAGATGACCTAAACAGTTAGAGTGTGTCATGCTGAACGTTTTGGTGATGTCCCATTGTCCTAGAACCACCACAGGCTGAGTTATGGGCAAAAATGTTTTGAAAAATAATGCAGTGAATATTGTAGTATCGGCTCTCCTGCCGTGCCATTAGAGCCACCTTGCAGATTTCTGGTTTCTTTTTCAGTAAAACATTTATCAATTATAAGTGTTTTTTGGAAAGTTATGGAGCATGAAGGATAGAGGCAAAAGAAATGGCTCTGATTAGGTGACAATGTGAACAACGTGACCAACGCTCCTATATCACTGATGGAGTTTGCTCCCTGTTGGTGCTTTGAACGCTGCAAGAGCCATGGCTGCCATGGAGCAAGAAGGGGAGAGACAAAAGAAACAAGCATTTGCGATGCAATGGGTCTTGCATTTGCTCGAGTTAGAACGATTAGCATTTTAAACTCCTCACAGGACTTTTTTTGCCACATAAACTGAAAAGTAAAACAGTTTGCTCGCAGTGAAACGTATCGACAAAAGTGCAATTATCCATGTAACCAGCAAAAGTGTAATTATCCATGTAACAGGGTCGATGTCATGCAAAGCGCTCGATTACTGCCCAGCGAGATCACACTGCCTACAAAATAAAAAGAGAAAGTAGTCCAGAAACCATACGGAAAACATCGAGCCTCGTATGTTTTCAGTAGTTGGCCGGTGCGCTCGAGGAGGGCTAAACACCGGAAAAGGCATGATGTGTGCATGCCTTTCACTAATGAAATCAAGCAAATTTTAAAAGGCAAGCCCATGAATCAACCAAACCGGTGGGCATTATTAAAAGCCCAAAGAGAGATTACACCAGGGACAGAACGCTTTGTGCGCTCAACCCTAAAAAATAATTCACCCATGCTGAAGTGTATCGACAATTATCCATGTAACAGCGTCAGTCTGCAAGGCAGTAACAAAACCTTCCCAAGGTGAGACAAACGTAAAGCAATTACCAATGACAGCAAGGGACTTTTGAAAGGCAAGTCCACAAACAAGTGAAAGTGATGGGTGTGAGGTAGGCGTGGTTAAAAGTCCACAATACTTACAACAGGTCAAACCGCTTGCGCGTTCCACCTAAATATGCTAACACAGTTATTATGAGCAAAAATGCTCTTGAATTACCATTCTCTGGGTGGACAACCAGTATGCTCCCCAATAATCCTCATCTCCCCGTCTCATCATTAACCAGAGATTGTCTCTCAATTACGAAGCTGAAAGGAATGTCTCTTAGTACTCAAGTACATGCTGTCTGGGTTTTGGATTTAGCTAGCACTAGAGAGGTAGCATGGCTGTAAGAGACAGACAGTCACTGGTGTGTCTCACTGCAATCTGAGGGCTGGCCAGTCTCCTCAGGCCCCCTCCATTGCAGTGGCAGCAGGTCCTTACTCGTGACTTTGCTTAGTTAAACATGTGGGACACCACCGGTTCCTTTAAATGCATTTAATCAGGGCAGATAAATGGAATCAATTTAGTATTCACAACATATCTCCTAGTGAGTACATACTAATTAAAAAAATATATATTTGGCTATGCACGAAGAAGGTAGTTGATTTGTTGATTCTTCAAATCCAGAAATGCTGACGTTGCTTGGTGCTTGAAAGAGTTGATTCACAAGTGGTACATACATTAAAAGGATTGTAAATTAGGAACATGAGGCCAATAGGATAAACAGGAGATGACAGTCATACATGATCATTCATAACACTATTCAGGTAAGTCGTGCAGTTTAATCCTTGGTCCTGAAGCAGTTACAGCCGACCACGTTTCGACTCAAGCCCAGTTGATGGGCCATCATCAGGACCAAAGAAATGTAAAAGGGCTGAAGAAAGTGTGGGGAGTGGGGAGATGAGAGTTACTCCGAGATCAGTAGTGAAAACTGAAAAGAGAGGCACTGAACCAATTAGGGTGCACAAAAAAAAGCCACAGGCAGTCGAGAAAAGAATGGGCATGCTGCAGAGAAATGACTAGGTTGCAAGTTACAGTGCAACTATCACCGTCAGCATTCAATATACAAACGTTATGCAACAAGGACTACTTAAGTCCTACCATTGGCTCAAACTGACCTTGAAACACAAGTAAATTGTGAGATGGTCCATATAGAAGCCTACCTTGGTGGGATGCTAGATTCTTCAAAGTCTATTCGTCTCCAGCTTGGCCTGTACAGAAATACAGAAATAAATGTTACAATTCCCTCAATACAATCAGCTTGTCCTGTACAGAAATACAGATATAAATGTTACAAATTTCCCAATACAATTAGCGTGACAGGACTGCTTGGGTTGGGAGGGTTTCCGGAAACGGCACGAGTAAATTACGGGGTTCCATGGCCTGTTTTGGGTTTTTAGTAACATAAGTTTTAGTAGAAAAAATCCCATTCCCATAACCGTCGTAACGCCATGCAACCCCTCCTCAATACGTTTAACGGTATATTAATCAAGGCACGGGCAGACGGTAGGGTGTTGAAAACTGGCAATGGGAGAACACAGTTTTACCAATTCCAGACAAAAGTCAGAAAAACTTAATAATCTGATTACAATGCCAGTTTAGGTGACGTCTCAACCCCAGACACCTCTCAAATGCTAATGCATAACAAGGAGTCGTAGGGCCTTGCTAACTGTAAGAGACCTGGCCAGAGACTTTGCACTGGTGACAGCAATGAGAGACAGTTCCCACAAGAGGAAATGCTACAGCAATGTACACTTCATCGCATAACGTTTTCAGAAACAAATGACGGACTTGGTGCTGACTGCTTACAATGCAGTCTTTGCAGGCAAGTGATGGATTGGATGAGCATGGATCTGACATACCTTTTTTTCATCCTCTAGGTTGACATAGGCAGAGTAGCAGGGTGTCCATTCTGACAACGTTATAGAAGATTTTAGTCCCCTGTCCTCTCAGCTCTCCCGGGAACCTAAAGCTATAGTGTGCATTGTGCATATATAAAAAGTGTGTTTTTGTGTTTGCCGGTGGGACTTGGAGATATGGATGTGGCCCCCCCCCTGCCCAGATTTGACATGTACAGCTGTTAAACAGCTATCCCTCAGAAAATGATGTTGTGTTTAGTTCTGGCCCCGTTCTTTGTTGGGGCCAAAGCAATCAAAAAACTCCAGAGCACATGCTTGTCCTGTCAGAAGAAACCTTACTGCTTTTGCATCTGGCTTGATCAGCAGTAGCACAAAAGGTGGAAGATGGGTCAGATCTCAGGTCACTGAGAAGTTCTCAAAAGATGTCATGTGCGGCATCACGGAGTACAGGTTCCGTTCCTCAGCAGAGTGCTAGGAGTAGAGAAAATGAGAGCACACCCATACTTTGGCTCTTAGGGACATCCCAGGGATGAACCCTTGTTCCACACTTAGCCTCTCACACAGTCCTATTTGGTGCTGAAGGCCTAAGAGATGGACAAGGAGCAAAACGTGCAGAACGTGAGCATACTTTTCAGAGCTCAATTCACTACCTATGCTGCAATGGCATTATTGCCCCACCGCAGGTCAGGGGTAGGAGTACACAAACCCCAGGGAGCAGCTGTTGAACCTAGTTATACCATTTTTGTTGGTTTCAGTAAAAGTACAAACCTGCGACGTGAAAATATGTGGTCAACATTTTTCAGGATGCCTTTGAAGAAAAAAACAGCAAAGGGAAATAATTACACATTTACAGATGGTAGTGTGAATGTTTCACAGGCAGAGATAAACCCGATGTCCTCTGTGTTACTGTGTCATAAAATGACATAATCTGGGGTTTTTGTGGCCCCGGAGGTGGGAGTAAGGTTCAAGAACTTGAAGAAGATGTGTGTTGCGGAGGTCAATGTATTTAAAGATTTACAGAACAGGAAAAGGGGGAGAGAGAGGCAGGAGGTCCATCTTAGGGTGCAATCATGGTTATGCCAGACGGCAAATCAGATGAGGAGTCGCCTTGAATTGAAAAGCAAAGGAATTCAAATTGAGTAAATAGAGGCAGGCTCTTCCAACCCTCCCCATGGTAATTGAATATGATAGGCATCAGTCTGATAACTTTATACAGGATACACAGCGATAATCCATGTGTGCCGACAGTGGTCTACGCACACCAACAATGCCTTGTGGGGAAAGTATCTCATATGTGGTGTGAGATGAATGGGGCAGTTTTGATGACAAATGGTTGTGTGCCAATGATCAAGGCAGATCTTGTGTTTATGTCTCTTCATATTCTTACACTTTACACCATACGGATATAGAAGCATAGATGGTGCCCACACTGTCCTATCAGTGACCACGGATTAAGTGGTGGCAGTGTGAGTAACTCCAAAGTGCTCCGTCAGAGGCTCAGCTTGTGGATCGGTTGGTGGTCGCATGAGGAGCTCCTCACTATCCTATCAATGCCACGAAACAGGTGACCACATTGCCCCTTCAGAGACTTAGCCTGCACATCAGGTGGTGGCGGCAGAGGGTGCAGCTCCACGCTATCATTCAATTAATTACTCTGCCAAACAAGGTCCCACACTACCCTGTCAGGCACTCAGTTTGAGCATAAGGTGGTGGCAGCGCGAGCAGCTCCACTAGGCCCCAGCAGTGATTAAATCTGCAGATACTTTGGTTGCAGTGCGAATAAGTCAACTTTGACCCATCAGAGTCTTGGTCCACCTAGAAAACCTCCACAAACCTGCATCTGTGACTGAATCCAGGGGCCGGAGGGTGCTGTAGGAGCAATTTAAGACTGCTTAGTCAGTGACTCAATCTGTGCATCACATGGTGGCCATGCAGGCTGCTCCACACTGCCCCATCCTTTACTAGCTCCTCTAATGAATGCAGTTCCAGCCCAAACCCCTTCCAAAATCTTGTCCCCTTTTTCACTGAAAGGGAAGGTATGAGTAACGATCTTTTAATGAAGACCCCAGTGAAAGTGATGACTTATGTACTTATTTCAAAATGTACAATAAAAATGTTAACTTTTCAGATGATGCATAAAAATGATCGTGTCCGTTTGTAAGCGTCCTACATTTTCCAAGTTAAGGTAACCATATGACAGGACGATAAAGTGCTTTTACGAGTAGCCCACTATGTGGTCTAGAAAGGGAAGCAGGATGAGTATTCAGGGTTCCTGGTCCACAGCTGGCACGTTATCCACAAAATCACATCTCACCCACCACCTGTACACTTTGTAAGCAGGTGGCGTGGAAATAGCGGCTTCTTTTCTCAAATGCACCAGAGATATTTAAATACAAATATTTTGTTTGGAAGATTCAGGGGTACAAGTGCCATTCATCAGTAAACTGTTTTAACACTGTCCGGCCTTATTCTCCCCATTATGAGGTGGTGTGATGAATATACATTTTGTATTACATACACAATTAACAATCTCCCACAATGGTGTTGATATTGAATATTCTTACGTCCTGGTTCGTTCCGAATATCAACATTAGAGTTCCATGGTGTAGGAAGCTGGCTCTCTATCCAGTGCACTAAAATGAAGTACCCTATGCAGAGAGTCCAGTGGATCCCCAGTTGGTTTGCAGAGGCAAAAGTAGATAGAACTAATGCTCTATTTGTGGTAGTGTAGGAAAGCAGTTAGACTTATCAGAGGTTGTGCTAAGCATTTGTTGTACTCACAGAGGCAATAATTGAGACACACACCCAAAGAATAAATCAGAGACCAATTTAGAAAAACAACAATTCTTTCTTATATATGTTTCATTCCCAAGAACTTCGCAATCAGGTAAGTAGACTTTTAAGCATAAATACTTTGCAGTTTCAGAAATAGAGGGGGCAATTTTCAGAGTTCTCTCAATGTTATCCTATGGAGGAAAATAATGCTCTGCAAACATTTGGTTAACAATAATTTACAAAGCCAATCTCAGAAGGCACTGGGGTGGCCGGGTGCAGAGGTGCAGTAAGGTATGGGTGTGCAATGGTTTCCTATGGGAATTTGGTTCTCGTGAAGACAGGCTGCAGGCTGTGGCTAGGAAGGCAGTACGGGACAACAAGCAGGTAGGTAGCAGACTTGGGGTTCCCAGGGAAGTAGGTGCACCTTTGATACCCATTTCCTGTGCCCAGGAGTGGCGGATGCAGTGGTGTCTTTAGGCGTTGGGTTTTCACGTTCAGGAGCACTCGCAGTTAGGGGGTCCTGTGAGTTGAGGCTGCAGGCGTCGTCAGGGAGTCTGGAAGGGGTGGTCCCAGGGTGGACTCAAGCTCTTAGGAGCCAGGGGACATCGTTGGCACCAGTGACCCACCTCAGCTGTGGTCAGGGGTTATGGGTGAAGGGGTTGCTGGAGCCATCATATTTTCTCTCTCCACAAGACTGTGAAAGAGGGGGACCAGCTTGCAGAGACTGCAGGCATCTCAGGAGAGTCCAAGATGGGTGAGACCAGGGAATCTTAGACATAGACCAGGGAATTTGCCTTTTGTTCTGTCTCCCATTTTTTTATGTGGTGTTAATTGATCGGTTTTAGTACTATTCTTAGTATCTGTATTCTTAGCATCTGTTTTCTTATATACTGTATTTTATTGATGTGTTTGAGTGGGATTTATTATTAAATTTTTTTTTAGAGATTTCCTTTATCAAGACTGTTCATTGGTAGGTGTGCTTGATTGTGCATGGAAGACTTGAATTTTTATTGAAGGCTGGACGAGTTGGCTTCTTGTGCAGGATCTGTTGAGGTTAGCGGGCATGCAAGAGGGGTTGGTTCCAGATTAACTGCTTCTTCTTTTCCTCTTCTGCAAATGCAACTCTTATTTGTCTGGGTCTTCTTAGGTTGTTGAAATCTGAGTTCTAGGGCTCAGGAGTGCCACCTAAATACTCAATTTAGGGGCATTATAGGGAAAGCCAGGCGGTAGCCATTGGGATGGCCACCTTGAGGGTGACCACATCCTACTTATGACCACTTCCATTGGCATGAAGTGTACAATCCTCCTAATTTAACTTATTTTCCCACCTGTGCTACCACCAAAAGTGGGGATAGGACAGGGGCGTTGGTCATCTGTGCCATTTGGAGAGACCTGGTCCCGTTAAATAGGCGACAAGGCTTTTGAAGCTCCCCGCCCTCGGATGTCCATAACGCCTAGGAGAGGAGGTCACACCTCTGCCAAGAGCAGGCCTTTTACCTTTGGGGGCCAGAAACACATCAGTGGTGGCTGAACTGGTCAGGACCAGCCAGTCAGTACACTAGTAGCTGGTTGGTTTTCAGGGGGCACCTCTAAGGTGCCCTCTGTGTGCATTTTTTAATAAATCCATCACTGGAGTAAGTAAGGGTTTATTGTTCTGAGATGTTTGATACCAAGCATCCCAAGATTCAGAGAAGCCATCATGTAGCTGGGGCACTCGTAATGACTAGTGTCCAGCACATGCATTTAAAATGGCTTCCTTGTGTATGTACTATGTCTCAGAATCAGCAGAGACATAGCAGGGGCATAGCTGCTCATTCATATATGCTCTAACATGTGCCTGGATGCACCCAGCCTTAGGGGTGACTTACACTTGGCACATGCAGTGATAGAGGACCTTGGACATAGGGATGTGTGACAGGTTGTGTTTTTAATTTGGCTTGCACCAACACAGACAGACTGCAATGGCAGCACTGTGTGGATTAAGTGAGGGGGTCCCTGAGAGTGGCACAATTTGTGCTGCAGCCCTCAGAGACATTTCTTAGTACCCCAGGTCCTAGGTACCAGGGGTACTATTTACTAGTGCCTTACAGTGAAAACTAAAGAGTTTGCCAATTGTGCAAAACAACTGTCCAGTTTTGGGGCAAGAGATCTGGCGCTTGGGATCTGGTTAGCAAGGACCAAGTGAACTAACAGTCAAAGCCACATCAGAAACCAGCCAAAAAGTGGGGGCTAACCTTGTAAAAAACAGTGCTTCCCTACACATGGAATTTAGTGGATGGAATGGAAACTTCTCCTTTAACTGATAAAGCAAAGTTTGAACACCAAGAACTACTTAAGCTGTCATATGTGGGCAT
Organism: Pleurodeles waltl; assembly: GCF_031143425.1. Lineage (NCBI taxonomy): Eukaryota > Metazoa > Chordata > Amphibia > Caudata > Salamandridae > Pleurodeles > Pleurodeles waltl. The sequence goes on from NC_090450.1 coordinate 902,522,293, forward strand.
GTCCTCATCCAGTATGCATATATGCATCTTAGCAAGTCACCTTTTTTGTATCTGTAAGTATGGATGAGAACCTGCTCCTCTCGTTTTGTATGATTCCTGTCACAGAGGACGGCCCCAGTTTCTTGTTGACATTATTTGCTCTTTTCACAGCTTCTTTCAAAGTTGGTGGCTTATGCCACAAGGTCCCTTTCTGTGCAGATCGAGCCACCAGTCACTTGCAACCCCTCCTCATAAGACTAAAAGGCTGGTGTCACTTGAATTGTACAGCAATAATCATTAAAGTTACCTTCAGATTACTGTATGTTGTGATGAAGGCAGGCACAACTGAAGGCAAGCTGAAGCATCGAACCAGATTGGGCTGACTGGCCAAACGTGTGCCTGTCTTTGGCACACAGTATGCCTTTCATTGCTCCATAATTTATTCAGAGTAATTTAATCTGGGTGTGCCCAGATTTGAGACCCATGCTCATTGTGCCACTGGAACCAAGCTACACCCGACTGATGAGCCCTAATAAGGGTGAAACCCAGGGCCAGACTGGCCTATAAGGCAATCAGGCAGTACCCGATGGACTGGTCTGAGAAGTCTGCGTACAGGCAAGTATTTTGGCTGCTTGTAGCCCTGTTTTATTTTCTGCTGTTTTTTACTGGTGATTTCCCTGATATTTAAACAAACATTGCCTACAGCAAGCTCAAATCCATGCTGTCTTCCATACCTTGCAAAACACTTATACCGCCTGTCTTTACTAATGCAAAACTTCCCCAATTTGCAAACATGGTCAAGTGGGGTCCACAATTATTTTGGTGCCCAGGCCTATTTTCTGTCCCAGTCCGACCCTGGCGAAAAGAGTAATTAGTTTCTTGTGTTCCAGTTCAGGGATGACCTGGCCTGAAAGTTCGGCTGGACTGTTCCTAATGGAGCAGGGAAAGACTGATTTACATATGTCTGGGTCTAAATTGAGGTGGCATAGTGGGCAAAAGTTTGATGTGTTGGAATGGAACCCCAAGCAATTGCCAGTGGTTAGACTTATTGCAAGTACACTCCTAGCACCTTTTGTGTGTTTGACAACATTAAATCAGCCATTCTGCATACTTGTCTCTCCACTGGTGCATACTTTGAGTAGTCCTGCATAACAAAGATGTCACATAGCCCCATATCATGAGAGTGACATTCAACCAGTTATTTATTTGGTCAACAGCACTAAATATAATAGAAAAGTGGCCTGAGATTAATAGAAAATTACTGCAAAGCACACTTATGGCATAGAATGGTGAGTTGAGTAGAATGCATTGTTTATATCCTTGACCTTGTGTTCATATCTCCTTCCAGTGGACCACTTAGAATTGTCAGATCATCGAGGCGAGCCTCACCCAAAGGTTGTTGAAGAGGCCTTCCTTGGCAGCAGGTGATAAACACCTGATTTACTTTCGATGGCTTCAGCAGACCTGTTAATGATTGCCGCTGGTTTATTGCCCTACTGCAAATATTTCTGGGTTTTTGTTAGCTATGTCTTGTAAAACTGCCATAGGAGACACGAGTTCTGCCAGGGTTAATTGGGCTAAAATATTAACTGACCTTAACTTTACCCCAGCCACTTCAACAGCAGGGTTGGCATTGATGCTGCACTGAAACTGTTGACAAAATAAGATCTTGATAGAACCCACAGCACTCAAAATACTATTTCCCCTCACAGGACTATCAGACAGTCTCTTTCATTGCTGGGTCTCTGTACGTTGAGGTTAATTCTTTCAAATCACAATGGTCACTAAAAGGCCTGCGTTTTTACCCTTCCTCCTACTAGTCCTTGAAAGTCCACGTGCCATAATTTTTAAACAGTGTTTGGTAGAGTAAGAAAACAGACTTGGCAAATCCAATAGATCTCGCCTTTGGGACCTGTTTGCTTTGCTTTTGATGATGTTGCATAGCATCTGCAAGATGCGGCTGCATCATTATGTATGGTGATGTATGCGTGATGACATGCGCATGCGTCAGTAAACATGTGCATGCCTAAAAAATCATATGGCAACATTGTTTTCATTTACTGCTCTGAGATGGGTTGCTACATAAAGGAAAATGAAATAGCAGTAGTGCAAAAACACTAAGGGGGAGCGACCAGCAGCAATTTGCTGCCTGGACCTCCAAACCATAAAATAATTAAAAACAAAAATATGTTGTTGTGGAGAGCAATGGAGGAGTGGGCATGGGAGGGGAAAAGGAGCACATGAGTGAAAGCAACACGGGCGGAGTAGAAACACAAGTGAAAAAGCAACACAGATTATAGGAGAGGGGGTAGCTTTGCAGGGGTAAGGGCATGAAAGAGATCTTGTAACAAAGGAGACAGCAACACAGAGTGCAGAGGGGTGGATTTTTGGTGGGGGAGAAAAAGACGTGAATTCGCATGGAGTACTTAAGTAAAAAGGAAAAAGTAGATCCATAAAAGTGAGCAGTGAAAGGATACAAGTCACATGGTAAAGAGGTCATGCTCCAGGGAAGGGACAAATATAAGATGGGGCAGGATAGACAAGGAAAAGCATCCAATAAGAAGCAAGCAGATGAGAGGGACAATAATTCCAAATGCTGGTAAGCAATGGGCAGGCTGTAAGCCCATTTTAAGTTCTTGGTAAACTCACAATACGTCTTTATCAACGAGACAGTTTTGTACTGCCTGGTAGGCGAGACCTAAAAATGGAATAATCTTATTTTTCCCTTATATAGCATTGAGGTGGATGATGTTTAAGCACCAGAAACAAAATAATGGCTTAAAAAACAAAATCTAAAGTTTGAACATCCACATGTAAGGAATTTTTAAAATACAGTTGTATTTGAATGGCTGAAGATTGGAGTTAAATTAACTTCATGTTATTTCTCCATTTTATTGGCTCCTTCATATAATTTGTTTCATTGTGATTTACGTTCCGTGATTTATTTCGGATGTTCTACTCCATTATGATCTGCTTAACTGTAATCTGCTTCTTGTGAATTGCTCATTCATAATATTCAGTGCTTAATTTGTAGATAAGAACATGCCGCTGCCCAAAGCTCTCCTCTCAAACACGAGGCTGCTACAATTAAATTTGAGAGCACAGAATACTGAGGCAGTGTAATCCTGAAGCCATCTTCGGCCTCTTTAATCCATATACAGCCACTCCCTGCCACTTAAATACACTCTTGCAGCTTTCTGCTTTCTCCTTTCGTGACTTCTTTTCGTTTTCTCTTCCTCTGTCTTTCCCATATGTGTCTTTTGCTCACAGTAATTGCTTGAGGCAGAAAAATAAGTGTCAGCCCTTAAAAATAAGTGCTGGTGCTCATAGGCGTCTGCAGACCTTTTTGCACTCCGTGGCGTCACAACTGTTTTTGGGGGCTGCGGCTTTACAAGTGCGGCGGCCATAGTTTTACGGTGCACTGTGAGTCTGCACATCAGGCTGTACCTAAATCTGGGGGTGGGGGAGTGAAACCTTACCCCACGTCCCCCACAAATGCCAATGCTGGTGCCCCGCACTGGGAACCACTGGCTCAAATTAAGCACTGATAATATTTGTTTCATTTTGCTTTGCTCCATTCTGTGTTTCCCCAGACAATCCTTGTTCTGTCTGACTTTGCTCTTCTATCAGATATTCTGATCCTGCGAGCCAACCCCCTGACATTAATCTTCACACATATACTTCACTGTTTGACACGCTGATGTCATGGATGTCATTGAGGGAGAGGGCACAGTTTCGACCCGTGGCTTACCGCTTGAGTCCCCTAATACTGCCTTTGTGGCTCCTGGCCTCAGACGTGTCTAAAGCATCCTCAAGATGAGTTGCCACTAAGACATTACACTTTCAAAAGTGCAGCACTCTTTATAATATATAGTAAAATGAAACAAATTAAATAATACACATTTAAAAAAAAAACTTTTTGCCATGCTTCATTATTGTAAATACAAGGAAAAAAGCATTTGCAGAGTTATTAAATCTGACTTTGGCAAGCCGGTGAAACATTTATTTATTATTACTCCCAGTATATGCTAAACACATAAAAAAATAACAATGACACCTTAACGTACTTGCAATAATACTTTTAAAGGAAAAAAACACATTACATTTTATAGTCGCATTTTGAGTTCTTTATTGTAGTTAGGTATGCTTATAACACATATAAAGAAGGCATTTTTACTTGAAATGCACGTCACAGAAAAACATGATTTTTTTACACAAAGAAAAATGACTATTCGTTTTGAATTGACGTAACCTGAAGACACAGTTTAAACACATAAGGATTACTAAGAAATAAAAAAGACAAGTAACGGAAAGAAAAAACACATTGGAAAAGTAAAGTATTTGCCCACGATCGCTGGCAAAATAGTGCACCTCTTCTTAGGTAGATGGACATGTGTGGTCAGGCAAAATGCTGCCAATCCCAGTGCAAGACAGCCAAAGGATGAGATGTGTTGACCAACTGTTCAATGCTATATGCTGCAGTGGGCATAAGCAAATATGAGTAACTTCTGCATAGACCAATGGATGAAGAAAGTTGACTAAGCTCCTCTATGTACGTATATATTTGTGTTTTTTTTAATTTCTTTTCATTACATCAGGGTACATCAACAGGTGGAGGTACTATCCAACCCTCTTTGTGCCAACTGGTTTCCTTGGGGTCTGGTGGGAAGGGTCCTGAATCCTAAAGATTCCAATGGGGCAGTTCCTGTGTTAGCCTATGGGACACCTGGGTCGATAACAACTCTGCCCCCGGGCACTTGAGGGATTTCTGATACTTACCTCTGGTAAATCCTTACTCCCCTAGTCCTGGGGATTCTAACACACTTACCTTGGTTGGGCATCTCCATTCTTATATGAATTTCTTAGTATATAGTTTGCCTCAGTCCATGGGGTCTCATGTATTTCTTGGCTTTTCCTGCTTGTTGCTAAGTGTATATTTTGTGTGTGGATATCTACAAGAGGAGATATACCAATGTTAGTCTAGTTGTAGTGTAGTAATAAAGAATACTTTATTTTTGCAACACCTGGTGTTGTTGTTTCTTGTGTGACAATCACTGACTGACTACTGTAATATTGTAAGTGCTTTACACTCCTCCTTGATGAGCCTGAGCTGCTCTCCACAGCTACTCCTAGAGAGCTTTGGATATCTAGGAACCAAAACACTATCAATAAGGGTTGCCTGGAATCAGTATAGGGTGCCACACCATGGGGGTACACCATAAACTGAACCAGCCTCCTAAATTTGTGGTGCAATAGTGGGATAAAACACTTGCATTGCTTTACCACCTGGTCATCAGTGACGTTCCATTAGAAAGTTTACTACTGATTAGAGTACATACTGTACTTGTAACATGCAGGTATCTCTAAACTTTTAGCTGTGGAGTCAGGGGTCTAACATAGTCCTTTCTCCAAAATGTTTAAAACTTTAGAACTTTAGAGTAGGTAGGTGAACCACATACACTACTGTAACACCATGGGGGTCATTCTGACCCTGGCGGTCCTGGACCGCCAGGGCCAACGACCGCGGGAGCACCGCCAACAGGCTGGCGGTGCTCCCATGGGCATTCTGACCGCGGCGGTACAGCCGCAGTCAGATACGGGAAACCGGCGGTGTCCCGCCAGTTTCCCGCTGCCCAGGGGAATCCTCCATGGCGGCGCTGCATGCAGCGCCACCATGGGGATTCCGACCCCCTTACCACCAGCCTGGTTCTGGCGGTTTTGACCGCCAGAACCTGGCTGGCGGTAACGGGTGTCGTGGGGCCCCTGGCATGGGCACTGCAGGGGCCCCCTAACAGGGCCCCACCAAGATTTTCAGTGTCTGCCAAGCAGACACTGAAAATCACGACGGGTGCATCTGCACCCGTCGCACCCCTTCCACTCCGCCGGCTCCATTCGGAGCCGGCATCCTTATGGAAGGGGGTTTCCCTCTGGGCTGGCGGGCGGCCTTCTGGCGGTCGCCCGCCAGCCCAGCGGGAAACTCAGAATTACCGCGGCGGTCTTCTGACCGCGTAGCGGTATTCTGGCGGCTCCCGCCGGCCGGGCGGTTACCGCGGCCGGCGGGAGTCAGAATGACCCCCCATGTCTTTAGTTGAGGGAGCTGACCAGACCCAGGAGTCTACGTATGGTGTTCTTAAGTTCCAGGAACTTAGGACCCTGTGCACAGATAGGAAACATAGGACAGGTAATAACCCTACCAAATCCTCACTCTTACAGATGCTCATCCAGGATGACATCCAGAACCCTGATAGGGAGAGTGAGTTAGTTGAGGAGGTTGGACCTCTAGTGCTGGACAAGGAGGTACCAGGAACTTAATATGACCACACTGGACAGGACTTTGAGGAGTCAGAAGAGACCTTTGGGCCTGTAGGGGGCAGTATAGATAGTACAAAGAGGGGTCATAGTAGTAGGCCCACTTTTTCTCCCCCTAGGGTGGGTAAAAGGGTTTCTAAGAGGAGTATCTCTAGATGGGGATAAGGCAGAGAATGCCCTACTCCGGACAAAGCAAAAATTTGCAGGCCACGGGCCGAAGGGTGATGGAAGTGCGGTTACCTGATGGCACCCTGAAATGTCAGAGAGAGCTAATCCTCCAACAGTTCGAGAGGTTTTACTCGACTTATATTTTGCAGAAAAGTTCAACAGCCGACATGGAGGACTATTTAGATTCCACTTCTCTGCCCCAGATCCCCCCTGCATTGCCATATTGGAGAGGGACATTACACCACTGGAGGTCCTAGTGGCTATACACTGCCTGCAAATAGGTAAAGCACCAGGGGCGGACGGTTTTGGAGCAGAGTTCTATAAATCTTTTGGAGCTCAGCTAGCCCCGTGTTGGCTCGGCTGTATAAAGCACTGGACAAGACCCACCCTCTTCCCCCATGATGCAACTGGGTATGATGATAGTTATTCCTAAACCGGGGAAAGACCCGCAACTGTGCACCTCCTACTGACCCATTACACTATTGAATGTGGACACTAAGGCCCATATTTACACTTTTCTAGTGCCGCAAAAAGTGGCACAAACGAGGTTCTAAAAAAGTTTAAATATAGGCCTGAGATCTTTATGGGAATTTTAGCCCGCCGGCTAAACCTGTATATGCAGGGTCTGGTTAATCCGGGTCAAACTGGGTTCATCCCAGAGTGATCATGTAGCGACAATACTAAGAGATTACATCATCTGTTGGATAAGGTCCATCGCTCCCGAACCCAAGCCCTCCTCCTCTCCATTGACGCGGAGAAGGCCTTCGACTGGGTACACTGGCTGTACCCAGGTTCGCAGGTGGATCCGATGCAGTTATGATAAACCTAGAGCCATGGTAGCCATGAATGGAGAACTGTCACAGCAATTCCCCATCTCAAGGGGAACATGACAGGGATGCCCCCTCTCGCCCCTACTGTTTGCTCTACATATGGAGCCTTTCGCTGAGCACATTCGCCAGAACCCAGACATATTCGGCTTGCTGATGGGTGGCAGATCGCATAAACTGGTGCTCTACGCAGACGATGTGCTTCTTCAACTGTCCCAGCCCTAAACTTCCCTTCCTAGGGTCATGCGGAACTGACGGCATTCCGCAAAGCATCGGGCTTTAAAACCAATCTCACTAAATCAACTCTACTGAACCTCACCATCCCTGAGGTCAAAAGGGCCGCTTTGGAGGCTAATCTTTCATTCCCATGGGCTACACATGAAATTATGTACTTGGGCCTGTGGATACAACCCACGCTTGAGGCGACAGAAGCTTGCAACTATAATAGGATATTTGATACTGTGCGTTCTGAACTGACAAGATGGAAGGTACATGGTCTATCTTGGCTAGGCCGCTTAGCGGCGATCAAGATGACAAATCTGCCTAAAATACTCTACCGTATGCAGACCCTGCTGATGCAACCGCCTCCCAACCTTTCAGACAAACTGCAAGTGCATATATAGGAGCATATTTGTGGTGGTAAGAGGGCTAGAATGTCAAAGACCAAGGCATACCTGCCACAGACAGAGGGAGGTCTGGGAGTCCCGCATCTGTTGAGCTATTACTATGCAGCTCAGCTGCGGTACATGGTTGAATGAGCCTGATCTCTCATGAAGAAATACTGGTGCTTTATTGACCAGGAAGTGGCAGGAGTCCATATTTGGAAAGTGCCATGGCTGCAAAAGAAACATCGACCAGCGGGAGTGTATGCTTCCCCTATCATGCAGGCTCCCCTGGCAGCATGGGACAAGGTACAGGTTATGAAAGGGCTATCCACGCCAATCTCCCCACAGATGCCGCTCATCGGTAACCCAGACTTTCCTCCTGCTATGGGCAATTCCCCCTTTACAACCTGGCAGAAATCAAACTGCAAGAGGATTGGCGAACTCTTTGATGAGGATGGAGTCATGGACTTCAACCGTCTCCGGGCAGAATATGGTCTCCAGGCAACCACACAATGGCAGTTTCTATCTGTCCATCATTGGGTAACTTCACCTACGATACGCCCATGTGCGAGTCAACCCCTTACACGCTTTGAACAGTGGCTACTAACTAGAGAAACGGACAAACAACTGTTGTCTGAAATCTACACCTTTCTAGTTGTGCCATCTGTGCTCTCTGCAATGCCAACGAGGTACAGATTGGAACTAGAATGCGAACGCTCTTTCACAGATAGGAAGTGGTGAGATGTTCTTCACCGGGCACAAGTAACAGTGCACTCCACAAATACCAAGGAAATGTTCTTGATAATAGCCCATTACATGCATTATACACCAGCGTGGATAGCTAGATGGAGGGTGCGCGGTGATGGGGGGGTGTTGGTGTTGGTGTGGACAGGAGGGCACACTTCCTCACATATTGTGCAATGCCCGAAAATCACCTCTTCTGGTGCACAATCCTCCAAGCGATTGATGAAATACACAACACTAACATACCACGGTTCCCTAGCTATGTCTTGTTGGGCCCCACACATACCTGCTTCATACACCTAAGGGTCGGGCTATTACTTTGGCTCTGGGAGTGGCTAAAATCCTACTACTTTCACGCTGGGGCTCAGAGACCATTTCCACTCATACTGTCTGGTTATACCAGTTGTGTGGGCCCTCATGGGTATGGAAAAATTGACAACTGCAGTGTCTGGTTCACTGCCCCTCTTTGATAAAACATGGGGCCCATATATCCGATACATGTCAGAGGAATTCAGGGAATTAACATGCCAGTAGTACCTCCGTACCTCCGTATCCTCCGACTGACAAGTCCTGCAAACCCCTCCCAATCAAATTAGTAGATACTCGCCCGACATGTGATTCCCGGTCAATAACGCACCCCCAGGGCATAACCATTGATTGAGGACTCTACGTTCCTGTAAACAATGAACCTCCCCGTTCTTCTTCTTTCCCCCTCCCTGTATCCACTTTTCCTTTCCTTTTCTATTTGTCCCTCCCCAGTGGTTGTAGGTGGGAGAAGTTATATTGTTTGCACCTCTAAAATCAATTAATGAGATCTTAAACAGAAACAGAAACTGGATTACGCCAACAGTTTATACTTGGGCCTGCCTGCTTATTTATCTTAGCACATGGCATTGTGCAAAATACTGCAACTCGCCTGATTTTGAAAATTACAGCAGATCATTCAGTAAAAACCCCACTTACGACAGCTTCATTGGCTGCTTATTACCAAGCGAGTCCAATTCAAGTCTGTTACACTGGCCTTTAGAGTCCTGAATCATACAGGCCATGTATATCTAAGGAAAATAATCCAAGTGTATTCTCAATCTAGATTCCTGAGATCTAGTAGCTTAAAACGTCTTCAGATTGCTCCTGTGCATAAAAAAAGATCTTTTGTGTACCTTACAGCTAAGCTCTAGAATGCCATTCCGCTTAACCTTCTGCTAGATTCTATTTTCAGGAAAAACGTGAAAACAGTTCTTTTTAACTTTGCCTTCTAACTTCTTATCTGTGCCAACCTTTAGCAGTTAGTGCTCAAACTGTCCTAATCTGGAGTGGAATGTGGTCTTCCATTATCTCCCTTATGTATTCTAACTACAATGCAAGTACTCCCTCAAGCCCACGTTAGAGAATATACTTGACAAGTTGAGCTGGTCTAGTTGTACAAAATGAGAGGCAAAGGATATTGGTTACAAACTTAAATGTTATTAAGTTATTGATAATCAATGCATGGTTGGTACTCTGATTTTGGAGTAAAAAAATATTGGGGCTTTTGCTGCTGATGTGGATTGCCAGATAAAATGCTTTTTGCAGATTTCCTTGTAACTTTATAGTATTTCATCCTCATTCAATGTGATGGGTTATATCTTTCCATGAGTAATCTTAGCTTTGGAGACAAGATCAATGGGACTGTAGTGGAAGTAGTGTGGTGGTAATTTGTTCTATGACAGACTATCGAGAACAACAATATTGTAACACCAGAATATAATGTCAAAAATATCAGCTCCAAAATATTGAGTTTCCATACTTTGTATGTAAACTCCGAAACTATTGAGTCAAAATATTGTGCAACAAAATGTCATCCAAAAAAGGTAAGTATGTTGAAATATTCATATAATTTTCATTATGTAATGTATTTAAAATACTAAAATAGAAAAAAACTTTAATTAGCAATGTAAACAAAATATTTAAATTGTTCTATTCTCTAAAACCTAAAACAATAATTAAACAATTAAAAAAAGATTAAAACATTACAATTGACGTGTGTTTGTGTGTGTGTGTGTGTATATATATATATATATCTATATATATCGGATTCACAAACCCCCCTGCATTACAGCTAGAACAGTGGTTGGATTACTTATGACCTCTTCTATCTGCAACTCAGCAAAAGCACACATAATGTACGCTAAAAAATGATGGCTTGATGGAAACATGAAAGAATGCAAGGTTAAAAGAAAGGAAGGGTGAAAAAGTGTGAATGGAAAAAATGCGTGGGTGGATGAAAAGGGATGCGTGGATGACTATTGGTATTGAGTAAATGGACAGATGGGTGAAAGGATTATTGAAAGAAAGGGTGGTTAGTGTGGGCACTGAATGGATGGATAAGGGATTATGAATTTGGGTGAAAGACTGCATGAGAGAATGTAAAGCTTAAATCATGGTGGGAATAGGGGAAGATTGAAGGGACAATTGAATAATTGCTTGGATGAATTAAGAAGGGAGCTCTTCTTCTGTAGAGAGATCACTGATGCCCCTCTATTCTTCTATAGCAAAAGCTCTACCCAGCTGCCTAATCCATCTGCCTTACTTTGCAGTATAGTAAGTCAAGTTTCTTTACTTTCCTTACTGCCCAGCAAATAAATTTGTTGGAAAGAATTTGTGACGGTGGGCAAGACCAGTGAGTAAAGTGGGACTAGTAAGTGCCTGATCTGATTTCAAGTTTGGCGTAGGGGATACTCTGTGACAAATGTGCCTAATACAATCTATATAGCCCATTCCTTTTCCTGTAGTGCATTGCATCGTTTTCCCCCATCTACTTACAGCAGACAGGATAAAATATATTCGCATTTGATACATGACATGCATGACATATCTTACATTTGTTCATCTGCCTCTTTAGAGTCAGAGTAGAAACTTAACTAAGTGAAAGGCATGTGGAGAAGAGCAGGGCCATTGGAATTAAAGACAGATATTTGTCAGCTACAGCTGCCCGAGCTGCAGACAGTAGCAACGTATTTGAAGCACTGGCTAGCAAGCCTCCAATTATTTGGCACAACAACTTGTACTCCATAGTACATAATACCTTACGCATCATAATGATAGGTAATTAATTTTTTTTTTTCCACTTAATGATTCTGTTTAGTTACTAGAAAAGCCTTTAAAAGAAAAAAAATGAAATCACAGTTTTTTCATCTGGTCTTATTCTGCCTTAATTCTTTTCTGCCAGACAGTTAGTGCTTCTTATGTGAGGCATGTGTAGGTAAACAACGCATTCGCCCTGTGACTCTACTAATCATAAATAATCACATCAAATTTCACCATCCGTAGGGGACCAGCAATGTAATGCTACTGTGCTGCCCACTATCTATCATTTGAAGAAGTGTTTGTTCAGAGTATTGTTCACAATTTGTCTTTTGCTATTCTTCTTTTTCTCGATATAGCTATGCCTGCCCGACAACCACCACCAACCAGGCAGGAGATAGCAGCCCATCTGTGGCAGCAGAGGCTGTGAAACATTCAGGCCGAATACCAGCGCCTTGTGATCCTGGAGAAGGAAGAGGCTGAAACAGCTGCCTCGGACCCAGCAGAGTAGGACACCAGCCCCCAGCCTCCCGGCCAGTACATCGCCAGTGCCAACGCCAGCAGTCAGGGTCGCTGACTGCACCTGCTGCTGCACCCTCTCGCTCCACCAGGTCATTGCTCCAATGCATCCTGCAGTGGATGGACTGGATGGAGAGCCGGCTCGCCAGCATTAAACAGAGCATCAACCAGCTCCGGACCCATGGTGACAGTGTGCTTTTTTAAGTCCTTTTTTAAATGTTGTTGTTTTGGTGGGAGGGACCTATGGGTGGAAAGGGTGGGCAGGGATTTGGGCTGGACTTTGAACTTATGATTGGGCTTTTTGAGGACAGGATTATTTGTTCAGGGAGAGGGGTTGGACTGTTGTGGGTGGAGAGGGAGGGTTTTATATTTGTATATAATAAGGGGATTTTTTTTTTACTTCATTTACGTCTCAAATCTGTATTTTGGTGTTTTAGACTTTTAGTTTGCACTGCTGGCTTTTAGTGTAGCCTGTTATTTTTAATCTGCTAAAAAAAGTGTGTGCCATTTACTGAGACCCTTGCTCTATTGCCCTCTGCAACTATTATTGACCCTTAGATGATGAATGCCCTTGCCTATTTTGCCTACAAACACCCAGTATACACAGACATTTTCTTCAGTAGGAGCTTAATACTAACTAAACAATTTCACTTCAAGCCATAGTTCTTCTCTTACCAGAGTAGATGAAGTGAGAGTCTTCATACTGCAGGGTTTTTCCCAAGATGGCATCTTAAGGAGGTGGTAGGTAGGTAGTATTAGTAGTAGCAAGCTAACATGCTAACAGGGAAGACAGAACTTGACAGAAAGTGCCACTCCCACATACATGAACTCCAATACAGGATTAATCAAAGTGTTATCCATCATTGTCAACTCGATTGAAAGAAAATAGATAGTTGGTGGGTCATCATCATATTATTTCAATTCAATTCAAAGAAGCTTTATTGCGGCTACAAGAGCCAAAAAAGCGCGAGCAGTAATAAATACAAATAAATGCACATGATAAAATAAAATTGCAGGTAAATATGGTGATAAAAGGGAATAAAATAAAAATAAAAATTAAAATGGAATAAAAATGAGATAGAATAAAATGGAATGAAATTAGATAAAATGAAATGAAGTGAAATGCACTCTGCAGGATGTTGGGACAGTCTTATTTGGAGTCTTTGTCCAGGAGAGTTTTCCCTCTAATAAGCCAACTAGCTCCGAGGAATTTGGCGATAGCGATCACTAGCGTTGGCCTGGTGTCTGATCTAAGGATTCGCAGAGCTAGCGCAGAGCAGCGTGCTCCCAGTAGTCTGCATGCCGGGGCCAGCCATTTCCTACGGGGGGCAGTATACGCGGGGCATGCAAAAAGGAGGTGAGGGAGATTCTCCACGGGGGCTTTGCAAGCAGGGCATGCGGTGGATTCGTTGTGTGACCAGCTGCTGGTGAAAAGTCTTAATGGGAGTGTTCCAATGCGGAGCTGGAAGTACAGTTTCCTTTCCCTTGGGGCCGTGATTAGGTCCCAAAAAGTTTCGTACTTGCATGACTCTTTTAGGTTGGCAAAGTCACAAGATAATGTAGTGTGGAGTGCAGCCCGAGTGTCTTCGTTGTTGGCCCTTTGCCAGTAAAGTTTCTTTAGTTCGCTTTTCGAGGGAAAGACTGACGTGGCTGGTGAGTTCCAGAGATCATCGAGCCCGATAGAGTGGAGTAAATCCTTGATGGATCGTAGCCAGGGGATTCTGTGCAGGTGGTCGGCTTTTAGGATGACCTGTAGAGCTTCGGTGAAGATGACAAGTTCCGGAGTGGTCCAGAGACGCCGCCAGTACAGCAGAGGTCGCAGGCGGGCTTTGTGACCAATGCGTTTGATGCCGAGGTCCTTGAAAAGAGGGAACAGTGGGGTGCTTAGCGGAAGGGACACAAGGTTTCTTAAGAAGTTGTTTTCAGCGGTGGTTAGGTCTTGGGTTTTGGTATAACCCCAAAGTTCAGCCCCGTAGAGCGCTGAGGAAACTGCCTGGGCTTCGTATAATTGTAATGCTGGGCGAATTGGTTTTGTGTGTGAGAGGTGGAAGTTTTTTAGTAGAGCCCCAGTTGTTTGTCTTAATTTAAGGGCTTGTTTTCCTATGTGTGGCTTCCAGGACATGTTGTCAGTGAGTGTTATGCCCAGGTAGCTGAAAATGCCCACCTTCTCGAGTGAGGAGCCCTCTAAAGTAAATTTCCCTTTGAAAGATCTGTGGGGATTAAGGGTCATTAGTTTGGTTTTTGTTGCGTTGATTTCGAGTCCCTGGGATGAACAGAAATGCTCGAAGCACGCAAGGAGTTTCCTTAGACCACTAGGGGTTTTAGATATCAGAAGAGTGTCATCGGCAAAGAGTAAGACTGGGATTTTTTGTGTGCCAAGTGAAGGTGCGTCAGCCTGCAGTCTGAGGAGGGAGGGGACAATTTCGTTGATGTACAGGGAAAAGAGGGTCGGGGCAAGTACGCAACCTTGCCGCACACCCCTAGAGACGTGGATTCTATCGGTAAGTTGGCCCTTGTTGCCCCACCTGACTTGTGCGTAGTTGTCCTCGTGGAGTCGTATCAAAATGGCAAGGATGTGTTCCGGGATTCCCATCCGAGAGAGAGTGACCCACAGTTTGTTGCGAGGTACTAGGTCAAAAGCAGATTTGAGGTCCACGAAAGCTACATAAAGGCTGCCTTTACCGATGAACACTGTTTTCCAATGTAGTAATAGGAATCTGAGGGCTTGATCAGTGGTGGAAATCTTCTTTCGGAAACCGGCTTGGAGGGGGCTAAGGATATCGTGGTCAATTATCCATTCTTCTATCTTCCCTAGGAGGCAGTGGCAGAAGACTTTTTGGACACAGTCAATTAGACTAATGGGTCTATAGTTACAGGGAAGAGATCTGTCGCCCTTTTTAAAGATTGGAATAACAATGGCCGCTTTCCAAGAGTCGGGAATTGGCGCCCCAGATGCTATTGCGTTAGCTAGAATGGTGAGATATCTTGACCAGGATGCTAGGTCTGTTGAGAATAGGTCTGCTGGGACGCAGTCTGAACCAGGGGCCCTGCCGTGTTTTAGAGTGCTTAGAGAGTAAGTTATATCACTTTGGGAGAACAACAGGGGTGCTGCGGTGGTTGGTGCTAACGAGTGAAATAGGAGGGGGCCCGTACAAACAGAGGTGGGGCTATCATGATCAGGGGAGTACAGACTACTAAAGTGGGCTATCCAGTCTCTTGGGGCAATATTGGTTGTGATGTCCAAACCACTGGTTTCTGGGCCTCGCGCTGCCAGGGACCAGAACAGACTATAATTTCTCTCGCGCACAGCGTCGCTGAGTGATGTCCACCATTTGCTATCTTGATCACGCTTGGCTATGCATATTGCAGATTTATAGGACTTCCTAGCTACGCGGATGGCGATGGGGTCCTTGGATTTAATGGCTTGAACTAGGCGCTTTTTTAGGGACCGGCACGTTTTGTTGAACCAGCGGTGCCTGGCTTTGGGTCGTTTGTCGTCGTGGGCTGGGGGTGCTGAGAAGTGGGTTGCGATATCCCTAAAGCAGGAGGTGTGGATTGAGCTAATTTCCTGGTGGGGTGTTGCAGAACCTGCCTCTAGGTCCCTTAGTGTGGATTTTAGGGTGTTGTTGGCAGCATTGATGAGTGCGGGCCGGGCCACAATATTGACCCATTTTAGGTGTCTTTTGTTGTTGGCCAGGTTAATACCCTCGGGTGCTACTGCTGCGGGGTTAGACGTGGCTGGGAGGTTACCTAGGGCTAATGTGTGGACAGAAAGAGGGTTGTGATCACTTTCGGTCCGTTCGATGATTGTCATATCAATGACTAGAGGCCATAATCTTATATCGAATAGGCAATAATCGATTCTGCTGGTGTGGTTCGTTTTGTTGTATGTGTGACTACCGTTGGTGTCTGAATTAGTTCTGCCATTTAGCGCCCTGAGTCCAAACTCCATGGTCATTGATTTTACCTGAATCGCAACCGACGTCCACCTTTTGATGGGTGCAATGGACAGGGCGGGGATAGACCAGACTTGATCTTCCTCGCGGGTGGACCTGAGATCGTCCCAGTCGAGGGGTTCGAATGTGACGTTGAAGTCCCCAGCCACAATGGTTTTATGGTGGCGGGGATAATTTTGTAAGAGGGCTACGAGGGCGCAGAGGGTTTTGGAGACTTGACCCACCCTGACCCCTCGAGCGTAGATATTAAAGATGTTCACCACAGAGTCAGGCCCAAAGGATAGACGAAGGCCTAACAGGTCGGGAGAGGCGGTAGGTAGCTGTGATATATGGCAGCTAAGCGATGTTTTGATCCAGATGGTCAGACCCCCTGAGGGCCTGCCTCTCGTGCTGGCCACAGCGGGGATGTGGAAATTTGAGTAGCCTGTTCGGAAGAGTGGGTCGAGTGACCATGTTTCCTGTAGGAGACATATGTCATGTTCGTCAATAAATGAGGAGAAGGATGGAAGGGGAAGAATAGATTTCAGACCTGCCACGTTCCATGAGACAAGTCGTACCCCAGATTGTGACTGAGTTGTCCTACCTAAATGCCCGGGGTTTTTGAAGTTGGTTGTCAGGGGTTGGTTTGGCAGATGTGGCTGGGGGAGCAGGGATGGGTTGATGCCAATGTTTGCCCGTGAGGTTTGTAGTGGTTGGTGATGTTCCTCTGTTGGAACAGGCCTGGTCCTGATCAAGGAGATGCTTGCGGGCCTAGACAGCAGCTCTATCATATTATTATAACTGTAGGAAGACTGAGACCAGACTACCACAATGACAGTATTGACACACAGCAAAGAAGACCTGATGTGATAATAAAATCTAGCAATATAAATTTCTTCTGAGCAATGGTGGGGAGCTATAGAATAAAACTAAACGTAGGAAATTAGATCAGATGTCAGAAGTGGGCTCAGACTCAAAAGTGTTTGGACCAGGTTAAGCGTTTACGAAACATACACACAAGGTATGAATGAAGATGTTGATGGGGCCGTTGTGGAATATTGCTCAGGTAATAGAAGGTAGAATGTCATGCAATAGTTGGTGTTGCTTTTACCACATCCACCCAGCAAGTGTGTGATTCATTTATGGTGTAAATTAAATTAGGTCACACCTCAATAAATCACACTACCCGGGGGAAAGGGTTAGGGGCTCAATGAATGGATGGGAAAGGGGATTTGGGGAAAGGTGTGACAAGGACAAACACTACTCAAAAGAAACCACGACCATATTCACTGGGGCGCTGAGCAGCACACCATCATCAATATGTTGTGGAAGAAACTGAAGGGATAAGTAAGTATGAGGCAGTTCAGTAAATTCATTAAAAACATTCTTGCTGCCCTAGAAAAGCCCAGTTAGTATATCCTAAGTGTTTTGTCTTCTACCGAAATATGGGAGATTGAATATAACCCACCTGGTTCTAAAAATTATGACTGTTAAAAGGAAAATGATACTGTATTGCCAAATTGGGTGACGCATCTCCATTCTTCTTGGAATGTCTGTCACTCTGGTGCCTGTCTGAACCTGTTTGGTAGGTAAGCTGCAGCCCTGAGCTGTCCAACTTTTGTTTGTGTGGGAGAGGACTAGGATAAGGTCTGTGTATTTGTAGGAAGCTGCCCTGGTGTGTGGTGGGTATCTAAGGTTCTTGCACCTTATACCAGGTCCAGGTATCCCTTCTCAGTGAAGTGTAGGCAGTGTCTAGACACCAGGCTCTCTAGAGATAGCTGTGGATGAGCAGCCATGGTTTATCAAGTAGACATGCAAAGCTCATGCAATACCACTGTAGTCACACAGCACTTACACCCATAAAAGAAAACACTCAGTTGTCAAAAATAAAAGTACTTTATTTTTGGAACACAATACCCCAAAATACTAGCAGGGCAACCCTCCAATAGGCGGTAAGTAATCCACTAAATATATACACTAGCAATCAGAAATACGCATAGAAAAGTTTAGAAAACACTGCAAATAGCAATAACCAATAGTGACCCTAGGGGGAGCACAAACCATATACTAAAAACATGGAGTGCGAACACAGGACCCCACCTAGGTAAGTGGAATGTGTAAAGGGTAGATGGGGGTACTAGAAAACCACAGAGGTAAGTAACACAACATCCCCCAGTGACCAGGAAAGCAGAAGTAAATCACTGGACTTTCCTTAAACCATATAAAAGGAGGAAAATAAGAAAAAGAAGACACCCAGAGAAAACTGGAAGAAAGCCAGCGGTGGATTCCTGAAGAAGAAATACCTGTGAAGAGGGGGGAACAACTCCAAGAGTCACAGTGGATTCCAGGAGAAATAGGAGCTACTACCCACCCAGCTGTACGTGCAGAAGTTGGTCGATGGTGATGAAGAACAGGTCAGCACTGCAGCCCTGGAGTGGAAGAAGAGTTTCTGATGGATGCAGAAAATGTCCCACGCAGGAGTGAAGATTGCAGATGGGTGTCGGTGCAGGAAAACCTTGGCAAAGGCAAACTTGCAGTTAGTGGAAAAGTGGTGCTGCCAGGGACCAGCAAGGCCCAGGAGATCTCAACTAAAGAGGAGGAGTCACGGGGGACCCTCAGCGTTGCAGAGAGTCCACAGGAGCAGAGGCAGCACCCACAGGAGTCCCACAGGATGGGGACACAGGAGTCTCAGAAGAAGCCCATGCAGCACTACAAAAGAGGATCCCACGCTGCCAGAGAACCACGCAGGAGGCTGCGCTTTGCAGGATGGAGTGCTGGGGGCTGGAGCTGCATGTTGCTTGAGGATCCCTTGGAGGAGATTCCAAAAATCCTTGGCAGCTGCAAAAGACGTGGTGCATGGGGTTACAGACCTGCGTGAGAAGGCAAAGGCTTACCTCCACCAAAGTTGGACAGCTGGCAGAGAGGACCAAGAGGACTACTCTGGACCACCACCCATGATGCAGGATCCACACAGCTCAAGATGAGGGGAGATCCATGCAGCTGGCCTTCATTTGCTGTAGGTGCCCGCCGTTGCAGGGGAGTGACTCCTTCACTCCAAGGGAGATTCCTTCTTCTTCTTGTGCAGGCTGAAGAGTTACTGTCTTCTGAGGATGCACAGCTGGGGAAATGTTGCAAAGCTGGCAGGAGTCATGGAAACAAAGTTGCAGAAGAGTCTTCTCTGTTAATTGCAGCGTTGTCAGTTCCTGGAGGGTCGCATCGCAGCTCCAGTGGCCAGAAGTCAAAGTGGAGGTTGCAGAGGAATCCTGCTGTAGTCTTGCAAGCTGAATCTGAGGACCCACCCAAGAGAGAGACCCTAAGTAGCCCTGAAAGGGGGATTAGTCACCTAACCAGGTAAGCACCTATCAGGAGGGGGCACTGACTTCACCTGTCTGGTCTGGCCACTCAGCTTCTCCCAGAGTTCCTTGCAAACCTTGGAAACAAGATGGCAGAACCCAGGGACCCTCTAGAGGAGCTCTGAGCACCATCCCTGGGGTGGTGATGGACAGGGGAGTGGTCTCTGCCCTTTCCATTGTCCAGTTTCACGCCAGAACCAGGACTGGGGGTCCCTGAACCAGTGTGGACTGGTTTATGCAAGGAGGCCACCATCTGTGCCCTTCAAAGCATACCAGTGGCTTGGAGAGGCTACCCCTCCTAAGCCAGTCACACCTATTTCAAAAGGGAGAGGGTGTTAGCTCCGTCTCCCAAAGGAAATCCTTTGTTCTGCTGTCCTGGGCTTGATCAGATTAAGCAGCAGGAGGACAGAAATCTGTCTGAGGGGTGGCAGGAGCTGAGCTGCCTGGAAAACCATGTAAGACTCGTAGTAGCAATGCTTGGGGTCCTCCGAGGAGCCCCCAGAGTGCATGGAATCATGCTTGCAACAGCATTGGGGTATGATTCTGACATGTTTGATACCAAACATGCCCAGGTTCGGAGTTACCATTATGTAGCTGGACATAGGTAGTGACCTATGTCCATTACATGCGTAAAATGGTGTCCCTGCACTCACAAAGTCCAGGAAAATGGATCTGGAGTTTGTGGGGGCACCTCTGCTAGTGCAGCGGTGCCCTCACACACAGGTACCTGCAACCTGCCTCTGGGCTGAGAGGGCCTACCATAGGGGTGACTTAAAGTGACCTGGTGCATTGACCAGTAGTGAAAACGGGTGCATGCGCCCATTTCACACAGACTACAATGGAAGGCCTGCAGAACCCTTAGCATGGGCTCCCTATGGGTGGTAGAATAACTGCTGCAGCCTATAAGGATCCTCTGGAACCCCAATGCCCTTGGTAACTAGGTACCATATACTAGGGACTTACATGGGAGGCCAGTATGCCAATTATGGGAAGAAAAAGGTACAGTTTACAGGAGAGATAGAGCATAACTACTGGTGTCCTGGTTAGCAGGATCCCAGTAGACACAATCAAACACACTGACAACAGGCAGAAAATGGGGGTAACCATGAAAAGAAAGAGGGTACTTCCTACAGTATTGAAAAAAACAGTAGCTGTATTGTAGAATAAAGGAAAAGGACAAAAGAAAGCAAGGTAAGTTTAATGAGGAGTCAGTAGTGTACCAAGAAGACTCAGAGGCAGAGCAAGAACATAAGAGGAGTTTCATGTTTGAGCTATCAATGCAGCAACCACATACTCAGGTTGAGGTAGTCCCGCCCTGAGTCCTTCCATCCTCCTCCTCCAGATTCAGAGTAACCCTGTTACAGTCCTAAACCAAGCAAGGTAGAACTGTGAAGTGCACTGCTGTTGAAAAACAAATAGAGAAACATAACTGGACTATTTTTTTTGTAGATTTGTGTAGGGT